>NC_142846.1:2424242-2727272 GCF_061612785.1 Hesperophylax consimilis
TTTATGAGACAGCCACATTGATCAGGTTAATTAATATTTGATTAATATTTCAGTACCGGGAAGAGCGTTTCCGTCACACATCAGAGAGCACCAACCAGCGCGTTCTCTGGTGGAGTCTGCTGCAGACCAGCATCCTCATCACCATGGGCGCCTGGCAGATGAAGCACCTCAAGAGCTTCTTCGAGGCCAAGAAGCTGGTCTAGAGCCCACCCACCATCGCATAGTTTTATCGTGTCCCCATCTAAATTAATTTATACAATGTATGAACGGTTCTGCTGTCCGCACTATCAAACCTTTGAACTTCAGTAATATTCATGTGATTCTGGAAAGGAATAATTATTAATGTTGTTATTTTGTAAAATAAATTGTAAAAAACATATTCAGTGCACTTATTATCACCCTTTTCTCTGCTGCTATGAACTTCTGCAGTGGCGGTTCTTCATTGGGGGACACTTGGGACCATCCCCATCAAATATTCCCCTATTAATTTCATGGTTTAGCTAAACCCAAACGGCCTGGAAGGCTTTGAAGCAGAGAATGGATGGTTACCTCGAGAGGGTTTTCTCTTAGGGTAAGAATAACCTCATTGAATTTGATGTTTCAAAGACACAATCATGTCTGATTACGTCTAAAAGGGATTGAATTGACAAACTAGTCTCCTTCAATGGAAGCAATCTTCTCAACAAGCCTTCCATTGATATGCTTGGTGTAACTCTGTGACCAGCGCAGGCACAGAAAGCTGAAAACGTTGCTTGTGTTGTGATGGAGGACTTAGCCAGCCGGGGAATTGAACACACTATGCCTGGGTGGGACCCAAACGCGATGTCAACTCGGCCACCGACCGGTCAAGCCTAAGCCTCCTAAAGATGTACGGCATTCAGATTTTAATGGTGCACTGCATAGGGTATGTTCGAGTATGTGAGTCCAAGCTTATAAAATACAGATATAGTTATGCCCCTACGTAGATTGCTAAATTGAATTTTTTCCAGTATTTTATTGATGTGTTTGGTTTCATTGGTGGTCAAGATTGTTTTCTTGAAATCTCTAGATTGCTAAAGAGACCTTCAACGAGTTGATAGTCCCTAATGCAAAGCAATTTTTTTATCTGTTGAGAAGGATTATAAACATAGGTTAGTGAGGTGGCCACAGACAACACAATTGATTAGTGCGGGAAATTTAAGGATACATGTAAATTATTCCTTTAAAATGAACACAAATTGAAAACAAATATATTTTTAATAAATTTATCTATGTTTTATACATTAGGAAGATTCATGTGGCATAGTAAAAAATAATGGTAAAATTCCCAGACTGCTAACTTATTAATAAGCACAAATTATTTAAAAAACACATCTTTTCAACTTAATTTCTACTAGAAACAAGTATTTATGTCGGGTAGAATGGTAGAAGTTTTTTTCAATTAAAGTTAATAATTTCCCCTGCAATGTTTATTTATTTATTGTATCTCACTATACATAAACCATCTTTTTTCTCATAAAACTCAACCTCACTAGGACTAAGCCTGTATCGAGGTTAACAATTTATAATGTTTGATCTTGTTAGTATGATGTGACGTTTGCCGAAAGGTTCCGCTTCAATCTAAATACGCACAAATTTTTCAACCTCTCAGGCTAATTTGTTCGCTTTTGGAAACAGCTCATAATCGTTGTCTCCCTCACTGTCATGGTGGGAAATATGAACTAAAACGTGTTAGAAAGAGAAAACACCACGCTTTATGGAGCATGTGTGTTTTTAGCAAATCTATTTACACAAATATTTTGATTGCTGATTGAAATAAATATTGTTGTTTTCAATTATCAATCGTGGTATTTGTGGAAATGACGAAAGTTTTGCTAAAATCTCATAGGTTTTTGGCCCTCCTGAACATTTTGTGTTTTGGAGTTGCATCCGTATGCTTCTCGCGTACAGATATTCAAATCTAAAAGTTAAACACAGAACCTCTATGGAACTAAAGGAAACTTCAAATCATAAATAAACTACCTTCAAATGAAACAATGTTAATTTCAGAAAAAAATTATGAAATTTTTCGAATTATTTTTATATGAAACTACAACAAAATGAGGTGACAATAATGTTGATTTGTCTAATAAAATGTGTTTTTTTAAAAATTTATTTATTTTTTTTATTCAGTAAAAAACGTAATTTCTAAAACTTTATGTTTGCATTAAAAAAAAATTTATTTAAAGAATTAAATGTTTAATTCTCATAATAAAATTTTAAATCGTATTTCACGCCTTTCAAAAAAAAAATTAGGCTTTCGGATATATTCAGAAATATTCCATTTATTTGGGTTTTATTGAAAAGCTGAAATACTCCAACCTTCTGAAAAAATATGCCAGAGTTCTGAGAGGTTAAATAACACAAACTAAGAACCTAATTTTTGTATGTTTTCCATCTCCCCTGACCTAAAAAGCTGTTTCTTATACTGCTATATTATAAGTTGAAACAAACTGTCATTTCAACAATTTGCTAGTATTTAAAAGTAAGCGAAGTATGGAAGTTGGACCAAAATAAGAAAGCATTATAAATTATACAAAATTATTTTGTATATGTAAATGTACTCTTAGCAATAATAATAACAATCCCTCTTTATCATTTTTTCGTTTTTAGGCCAAAAAATTTGTCCAAATAATCTAAGAATAATGTAGAATCAGCTTTTGGATATGGTTTCAAAATGGAGAAATCCACATTCTGCAGCGTATCGGTGAGGGTATCACAAGTACAGTAGTACAAGTGTCCCTCAATGTGCAACTGCTCCGCTATTTCTATTTGGTGATTGTCCATCAAGTTGGTGTTTATAACAACGAGAAGAGGTTTTTTCAAATCCAAAACTTCCAAACATGTCCCAGCACCGGCGTGGCTTATGACTAGATCAGCGCTTTTCATATCTTCAGCTAAGTTGTCCTTGAATCTATATGAACTGACGCTTACGCCCGCCAAAGTAAAGTCACCAGGATTGTTCACACTATTTCCGATCTGCATTGTCAGTTTTGAATATCCTAGTTTTTTCAACACCTCTAATGATTTCGCATCCACAATGACTTCACATAACTCGTCGAATTTAGTTGTGCCAACCGTTACGAATACACTTTTACTCGGCATCGTTATTTATTTCCTGCTGATAATGTTTTTATAAAAAAATTACGGTGTTATAACACGTATCCATATTCCTAAACGTTCATCTAAATATTGACGTTGACTGTTGACAACATAAATTAACCACTGGTTGACAATCTGTTGACGTTTGACATCTGTCACTGTTGTTGCCAGTTCAGAGAACAACAAAAAATGCTTTGTTTTATGCAACAGGTGGGCCTACTTATGATTATTTTAATGATCCGAAGGAGGGAACGTAAGGATATTAGAACTTAGTTTTTATTTAAATAGTCCGTTGAAAAATACAGTTAAAGAAATTGCATGAAAACAAAACTTGCAATATGGGAAATAGCTATAAATAATTAGTCCAGGTATTCCCTTGGCATTTAAAATTATCTTGGAATATTTATAAATTGATTAACAAAATTATCAGTTTAAAAAATGTCAGTAACTTTTTTTATAATCTGTAAAAAATATCAATAAAACATTACAGAAGTACATAATATAATTGAGAAACATAGTATAAGTAATGGAATCACATTTTTCATCACTAACTGAATAACTCCGTATGAGGTGCCCTAAATTCTACATGGAAGGGTAGGTATTTTGGTATTCTACTACATATTGTACTTAGCACATTGACCTTTAAGGCCCATTAAAAATGCAGTCTTCGTGATTCTAATACTGGCCAACAATCCTAGAGGGGTACTTACGTAGGGGTAACAGTTACTCGCTAAAGGGTAGTATTTATCACACATGTTCAACCCTACCTTCTGATAATCATGTTAAATTATAAATATATAGAGTTTTTAATACAATGGCTTCATTTTGGAACACCTGCAATATATGAATAGTTGATTGTCCTTTATATGAAGGTGAAAATGAGAAATTTTGATGTTGAAACCTCATTACCGTTAAGGAGAAAGGATGAAGTGCATCGGAGGGTTGTTCCTTCTGGGAATATTTGTGGCGAACGTACTTGGGGCAGAGGATTTCCCATCTTTGATATCTGCGAATGCTTCAATCGGTGAGTTATGTTATGATTGATAGAGAATGTATTGTAATTGTTATTGCTATGAGAAAATCAAAAGTTAAAACTCATGTGAAACGTTGTATTCTTTTGCGGCAAGATACAATTAAGGCGAAGCTTAATGCCAAATCACTATTTTGATTAATCTTTATAACGAATTGGTGTAGATTATGAATACCAAAAAATATACTTTAGATAAATTGAAGGCTTTCCTATCGTTTCGCTTGAGTAGAATACAAATAAAAAATAAATTACTGAATAAAAAATATAAATGTAAACTACAAAAAAATATTTTTTTTTCAATAGAAATGTATGAAAGCGTAAATAAAACAATTTAAAAAATACAGTATTATAGCTAAGAGTATCTGTGACAGTTTCACTTGATTAAATTTTTTGCTTTCTTATAAAGTTATTTACAAAATAAATCAAAAAACAGTTTTTTGCTTGAAATCGAACATTTCTAGACTCCGTTTTGTAAAGTGATTTTAATGCCTATTACCTACAATATAAGGTGTACGAAGAATATACACATTTTTTAACTGAAGCTTCCTCTTAAACAATATTTTTACATATAAATGCATAACTGAGCGTAGGACCAGCCCTGAGCGGCGAGTGGCCCCAGGTGATCACTGTAATCAATAATATTTGGATGATTTGTATTTTGTGTAGCGCCATTTTTGTGAAAAATAAACTCAAGGGCAATGTGTTAGGACTGTTAGGTATTAACATTAAGATTCTCGACTAGCAAGCCGCAGGTAGCGGGTTCAAATCCCGGCGTTCGCAAGTAAATTTTGTTTGATTCATTTGTGTTAACTCACAATTAATTAATCAAAGATATATATAGTATACTTGCGGCACGTTCCAGGGTGGAAGATACTCTTAGTATCGCCCTGGTGTAAGACCACCATTCAGAATTTAAACGTTGCTTGAAATGGCTTTAGTCGTGTTTGGTGACCACTGACCAGATACGAATTGCGATTGCAATTAGAGGAGCTCCCCCATCTTCTTCTTCTCATCCCCGTATCTTTACTGACAATTAGGATGCCATAGTATCACTGGCTCCAAACTGTTGGGAGCACTTGGAACTCTTGTGCGGTATTCACATTTGAAACGGTTTAATTCCAGCGATAGTTCTTGATCGAGACTACTTGGGAGATGAGTACTCCTCCACTCTGGAGAGCATCAAGGAGTATATGAAGGAGCTGACGAGGGAGGAACTGAGACATGGTGGAGTTAATGTGCATTATTATTCTTGGACGAGCATCACACTCAAAAGCGGTAAGAATCCCTCTTTTTATTCATCCTACACAATATTTGTATCACAGATTGATCAACCGCTAAAACGGGCCGAGAATGATTGGCGTTGAATGGATGCGGTTCAAATGATAATAATTTAAAACCAAAATGGCGTTTATCGTCATCGTAATTGATGGTCATCAAACAATATGAAGTTTTATGCACCTCAACCTGAAGTTATCAATTAATTAATTTACATTAATTCATTTTACGCAGTTTTATTAGTAAATTTTGAATAAATTGAATCAATTCAATTAATTTATTTGAATCAATTTAACTAATTAATTTACTTGAATCAATTTAACCAATTATTTTAAATCAACTAATTTTAATCAATTAATTTTAATCATTTAATTTTAATTAATTAATTTCAATCAATTAATTTTAATCAATTTTTAAATACTTGTATCAATTTGATTATTTACTTCTATTCAAATAATTGTTTACTTTTAGTCAATTTACATATATCATTTAAATTAATCAATTTTTATTTATTTAATTTATATGTAAACATATCAGACCGGCTCTAGTGGGCTATGACCACATGAGTACGAATACGAGTTGAGTGATTGGCTTTCGATATTGTACCTCGGATTTTTAATACTAAGACATATAAATTGATTATAAATCTTTGTAACCAATGAATTCACATATATTTAACCGTTAATCCAATATTTTTAGAATTTACAAAAAAATCGTAAGTGCGCGAATTCTGTGAATCAAAATAGGCATATTATGACGTGCGATCACTCAAGACGTTTTACAAACTCGGCATAGTATGCCGAAAATCACTCGAGTGGTTTTATGAAGCCTGAGTAAATCTGGCTTCCCAGAAACTGGGCGTCTTGTATATCAGATTTTTAAATAGTGACCTGCTGCTAACACTACACACATCTCAAATTCGCCCAAAAATTTAATTTGGGAGCCACCTCTGGGCTGGCGCTCCTCAATACTTGATAAACCTACTTGATTCTGTGCAAAGAAGGGCGGTCGGTCTGATTGACAATCCGTTGTTAACAGACTGATTGCCATCTCCAATACACAGATGCAATGTGGGAAGGCTGAGTCTGTTCTTCAGGTATTTTAATGGAGCCTGTTATACGGACAAGAGCTAAACACCCGTTCATAGAAGATGTTGGCATCATAAGAACGGCCCGTTTCTTGTGTAAGACGGCTTGCATACGAGCTACAGGTATCTGTTTTTCCTTGTTCATATAATCCGAGCCTCTTCAAGACCCACATGAATAAATCCCTTCCTACATCCTGTACCTTAACCCGCCTCACAACGCTGCCCAACCGGGAGGCGACGTAGTTCCCCTGCCTTTTCCCTGTACAGACAGGAACGCTTTTGTGAGGTGTCACATAAAAAAATCTATTTAGTTAATTCAAATAATTGAATTTAACCACATTAATTAACTGGAATCAATTTTAACGAAGTGACTAAATTAAATTAATTCATTTTAATCAACTCAATTTAATTAGATTAATTTTGATAATTTTTGAAAATTATTATTATAAGATATTGATATGTTACATTATAATATGACCACGGCCTCCGTGGTCAAGTGGTAAGGCTCTTGACTAGCAAGTAAGAGGTCGCGGGTTCAAATATCGGCGTGCGCAAGTAAATTTTATTTGATTCATTTTTGTTATTACACAAATTACTCATTAGAGTGGAAGTTCAGAATTGAAAAGTTGCTTGAAATGGCTTAGTTTGTATTTAGCCAGGAACTTTCGAACCTTATTTCTTGGATAATTTGTATAGCGCCGCTTTTGTGAGACATCACCTCAGGAGCGCTTTACAGTTGATGCAGGTATTACAAAAAATATAAATCACATCAGAAGGCGCGAGTTCAATTCCCGTCGGCAGGATTTATTTTTACTCGGGAGATATTGTCAATTTGTATTGATATTACAGGCGACTAATTATTGCTTATAATAATTTAGTATCTTTTGTGCTATGCATAAAAAACCTTGTCTTCTAAACATAAGTTTATCATAAAAAAATAATAATATTTGACAAGTCAAAAAATTTCACCAACAAATGTAGATTTAATGTCTAGACGCCATCTAGTGGGAAATTTAGCACTAACAAAGCTTTTCCTACAAAAATAAAGTTGGTTTTTTACAGATGGAAAAAATTAAATAAGCAGTAATTTTTTATTGAAGTAATAGTACATATTGAATTATTTGGCGGGTTGGAAAAATATAATGTTACAAAAAGAAAGTGAGAAGAAGTTAAGTTAAGTAAAATGAAGTACAGGAACATGACGTTTGGGATCAGTTTTGACTCTTGGGCGGTTACGTATAAATAAATTTGTATTCCAGACCTGACGGCCATCATGAGCGTGGCATCCTGCCGTGATACGTGGCGCCTCCACGCAGCCGCCCGCGCCGAGCGCGTGGCCCTCCTGGCCGTGACGGGGGCCGACTGCCCCCGCTTGCCGCGCGGGGGCTCGCTGGCCGTGCCGCTGGTGCCGCGAGGCGAGGAGCTGCCCCAGCTGGCCCTAGACGTGAGGACCAGCCAGGCCTTCGACTGGAAGGCCGCCGTGGTGCTGCACGATGACACACTGAGTATGATAATACTAATAAATCAAAATGAAACGTGAAATAAAGTTCTAAACGAATTCTTTGGAACATTGTAACCATTCTAAAAGTACAGCTGAAAAACATATGAGAAAATACAGTTGCAAGAAACTATTGTTGTCTAAATTTGAAACATTAGATCGATAAAAAGGTGACCGGATAAATCATCAAAATGATAATTCATCACATCTTTAAAAAGTTATATAAAGTCATGGAAAGTGATGAAACAAAAACTTTATTAACTGGGTTAAGTAGGTTAGGTTAGGTTTAAATTTTTTTATTCATCGTTTCTAATGAGTTTATATCACTTTTTAAAGGTGTGTTGAATTGTCGCTGTGTTGAGTTATCATGGAACCGATAAAAATGAAGTATAATAAATAGATCCCAATGGTCGAGTGATTAAAGACGTTGTCTCAGTAAAACAGAGATCCTAGTTTCGATTCCCAGTTGAGACCGTTATATTTTTATTTTTCTGTGTTTTGTTCTGTTTCATGTTTCGTTTAGATTCAACATTATTATTTTTTTGTTCCATGATATAAACATTTCTTCATTACACTGGTTGTCCGGGGGTAATGTACGCTAATAGTGATTCTACATGATGGTAGAAGTAAAAAACATAAATAACTTTTTACGAAATTCATTTATTTATTTTCCCATTCAAAAAATTCAATTTTTTTCCCAAAAACTTTATTAAAACATTGCAATTTCGATAAAAGTTGTTTAACTATTTTACAACTAAAATAATGTAGAATTATCCCTCGAAGCAAGCCCATTTTACCCTCGGACACCTTGTATATATATACAACTACCAACGTTGGAATTTCGAAAAAGATATTCACCTTTTTTACTTGTACTATCGTGTAGAATCCACCCCGTTAGTTAGCGAACTTTGCCCCGGCCACCATGTATATAGGTACGTAGATTGTATGTATTATTGTTACATAGCGCAAACTAAGAATGATGAGTAGGTATTCTAAATGTTTTATATTAGTAGTGTTACGTGAACACCTCAATAGAAAAAAACCTGTATTGAGGTGTTCACTGCTTTTTGATATAGTATTAAATGATGTGAATTGATGATATTATTATGTTAAAGAATAATGTAAATTTTAGTGGGGTTACTGCCAATAGTTGGTAACTTACAAACACATGTTTTGGAGCAAACTAACAGTTTTAAAGTAAGGTTAATTTAAAGAGTGTTGTTTGTTAAACAAAAAAGCGTATTTTTGTAATTTATTTTAGAATATTATAGAAAAAATTATGCTACAAAGTGTTATAAAAGTAACTAACTACTGGTAAGTGGATACTCACCTACTTACCGACAAAAGAGGGGACTCAAACTATTACAGACATAGATTAAAATCCATAAATATTAAAATAGTTGCTAACTCAAAAAACCAAAAAAGGTAGTTACCAACTTTTTTGACAGTAACCCCACGATATTATAAAGACCAAAAATATAGATTGATGATTTGTGTAAATAATTTACATATAATTATATTATGGTGTTTCGCGAACACCTCACCATGAAAACCCGTGCAGAGGAATCATGAGTTTTTCTCAAATAATTATTTTTGAACAGTTATACAGTAATTATTAAATCATCACAAATTCCATAAGGAAAAAACTTGACAAAAAAATAAAATACTTATTAAGAAATACATTTGTTAATATCTAAATTGTATAAAGCAATGTCTGTTTGTGAGCTTAGTTCTTTTAAACTACACAACGGATTTTGATAGGGTTTTTATTATCATTTAGAGATTTTTTTCTGAAATGTTTATTTATATATATATATATATATATATTACATGCATATTATATTTATAGTAAGTAGATAAATCTAGCAAAGCCGGGTACACGTCAGCTAGAAGAAAATAATTGTAGACTGTACTATGGAGATATAATTATTATGGTGGTACATTTTATATATTTATTTAGTTTAATTTAATTTGATCTAGATCGTGATATGGTGAGCCGCGTGGTGACAGCCTTGACCGTAGAAGTTGAAGATAAATCTGTTTCCGCGGTTGCAGTTTCAGTCTTCAAAATGAAGCACGAGAATGACGCTATGGAACGGAAGAAAGAGATTGGCAGCACCCTGTCTAAGCTAAGGCTGAAGTTTACAGGTGTGTACATTATGTGAACAACTGTTTTTTAAACCTAAACCGCGTGTAGATTGCTGTATTTGATCAGTCTTACTTTAAATATTTCATAATAAGCCTGCTAAAGCGTTGGTATAGTTACACGAGGAAGAGGGTCGTAAAATGGCTAATACTCCTAATAATATTCTTGTTCCAAACTTCAAAAACACATTCATTTCCACATTTCGCATTTTTTTCTAACTTCCAGATTTCTTCAGATAACATTTGTAATGTCATTGACCTGGTCTGTTTTGAATTGCATCGCAATCCGGCCAATTCGAATATGCGTTCCTTATTTGCTTTGGTATGGATATTTCGATTTGAAAATTCCTCTGATAGTGCTGCAAACGGGTATTACTGCTTTTTTACATTTTTGACAAAGACCGCCATATCCATCGTACTACGATCGTAATACGTTCCTATTCCTGGGGAACGGGTTGTATAAAAATCTGTTAACTACTTATACTGCCGTATTAAGGCTGGTATACGCGTACGAATGCGAATGATTATGAGTGACGTATTCTACTAACCCGTTCTTATCTCCCCGTATTATCTATTATGGGAAAGACGGTATATGTTTTACAATTTAAACCAGTGTTTACCATACCACTCTTAAGTATGATATTCACTTGATCGTGCCCTGTCTTCCTCGAGCATCCCCGGCTTACTACCATTCACACCTTTACCTTATTTGTGCCATGCTGTGGCGTACAACTCTTCAATAATCTCTATGACTTTCCTCCACACCTATTACCTTTTTTGATACTGAATACATATTTCCTCGTGGCGCTAATCCCAATTTCCCGGAGTCAGTGAAATTATGATATTCCAAAATGAGGAATGTTTTGAGGCTGACAAAACTTCTTCAGGAAGACACGATCTCCATTATTTTCCGTGAATGACTACAAATTTAAGAAATATTATTGGAAAGTAGTACTTCGATTTGGTTTCAAAATTTCCAGGTGAAAACTTCGCCGTGATCGTGACCACGGACGTGATGATGTCGGTGATGGAGGTAGCCAAGTCCATGAGCCTGGTGCACCCCAAGGCCCAGTGGCTGTACTTCATCTCCGACACGGACGGACGCAGGGACAACCTCACCGTCATCTCCAACCAGATGGCTGAGGGAGAGAATGTTGCCATCGTCTATAATGTTACCATCGATGAGCCGTATTGTAAGGTGAGAAGATTTTTATAACAGTAACGTAACAGCGAATACAGACAATAAACTGACTCAATAAACTCTGTGACCACACAACGTCTTTCATTCGTCTCATTACCACATCCCTAAAAGTCTCCCCAAACCAGCCTCTCACGATCTGGCACCCCACGCAGTTGGTGGGAAGGCGCATGCTGAACACACCTCTCCCGATGAACCCAGGCACCACATGCTAATAATAATAATAACAATTTATATAGAGCAGTTTAGTGTCATTTCACTTCAAGTGTGCTTAACTATAACAAACTTAAAAACGGTAATTTAGTATTAGTGGTCATGTTCTTAAAATTATTCCTACAGTGTGCCTTACCCAATACAGATCTAATATTATAACACTAAATATACTGTAAATACAAAGTGATGACAAAACTTAGAAAACAATAACAACAGGACATGACAAAACAACAATATTAAAACTAAAAACATAATATAAAACAAGAGGCAGTTTGTGCTCAGAAATGAGAATCTTCTGAGCAGACATTTTAAAAGGTACAAGGAGGCAACCGAAACCAAACAATTACCGGAAGTTTTAGAATACACTAAACCTAGCGAACCACATCGGGTAACCTATAAGTTGGTTATCCAAAAAATGGTTCCCGGCGCGGCGGTACTCAAACCCGCCTCCCAAATTGAAAACTTACCAGACACCTTACGGCTCGCCGTACCTTGGTACGCATCATGGAGGGGCAACCCTATAAATACTACCGACATCTGTCGCATAACTATGTAATAAACATACACTAAAACCACATAAATATGTCTCGTAGCTAGAACTATCACAGTCATGATTTTCAGTGTCTGCTATCTGATACTCCAACCTTTCAGTTAGATGGTTGAGTTTATTTTGATCTTGGATGACTGGGCTGGAGGTAAACCCTTCGTACTTAGGAACTATTCCGTTTTTCGCAATTTTTTAAAATTTATTTTGATGCTCCCACGTGCTAGAAAAATTCATACATCCTTAGCAATGATTTATTTGTATTCCTTTAGAGTGGGCTGGTATGCCAGTGCCGGGAGCTTCTGAGAGGATTCGTGCTATCGCTAGACAAAGCCATCCAGGACGAAGTGAAGTTGGCCGCGCAGGTGTCGGACGAAGAGTGGGAGGCCATCAGACCTAACAAGCAGCAGCGCGGGGTGGCCATCGTCGAGGAGATAGAGGTCTGAGAATACTACCACCAAAAGAACCTACCTGTCCATCTACCTTTAGAGTGGCCGGAAGCTACTGTATTACTGCCTTCGTATTCCCTCGTGGTTTCTTTACTGCCTTTCAATGCACCGTTGTTAACCCTGAAGACAAAACCACCTCATCTCACCCTCTGACAAACTAACCGTCAATCTTGACCGGTTGACCAATTGACCGGTCAGTACCTGAGTCGGCATCGCTAAGGCATGAGTTCAATTCCAGGCAAGATCCAGGCAGCTCAAGAGTTAGATTCCTCGGCTGGCTCAGTAATTCATTCATTAAAGCAACTTTATCTAAACATAGTAAGTTTTTCAATATAACAAATAAAAGTTTTAAAATACTTGACTTCATTCTCTGCGACATAAAAAAAACTTATATATTGAAGTGAAACTTCTTTAGGCGCGTAATGGATTTTCGGGGACGGAGTAAAACCGAGTCAGGATCGACACGAAAATGCGGGTACCCCCACCACCGCTCACCGTTCACTGTCCCTCTCTCACCATATGCGCTTGTTGAGGTGGGGGAGCCGCTCACGAACGTTCTCTCTCTTCTCTTCTTTCCTCTCTCTCAGACACCAGCGAACTGCGCCACGCCAAGCATCAGCTGCTTGGTTAGTATACTGCGTCGTGAGTGTAATACGAGTGAAATACGTAATTGATTGTGGTTCATACGGTTTGGTACAGAATTTCAGTGTTAAAAATGAGTAGTGACGAGATAGAGGTGATGAACACATCATTGTCATTGTAATTTCTTTGTAATTTTTAATTGTAATATTGTTATTTATGTAATATTGTATACTTGTGAATAAATTGAAAATTTTTGGAACTATACATTAATCGAACGTCATTCATCTATAAGAAAATATTAGAAAAAGCAAATCCATGCTTCGTCGTTGAATTATTTAACCTCTAATTTTCAAACTAACCTAAGAGAGAAAATAGAGATGATGAAATGAAAATAGAGAGAGAGGAATACTAGAAGTTTCACTTCTGTCTTGCGTAGGCTTGACACACCCACTTTTTTTTAATTGCAAGAACAATACGAGGACTGAGACATTTAGATTGCATGCAGCTGTCAACACTTTCCCAAAAATAGTAGATGTGTTCAACTTCATGGAATATAGTTACAATGTGTGTTAACATACAACATTATGTTAACATACCTTTTTCCGACCAGGTCCAGGTTAAATCTTCCCCACAGGAAAAACTAAACCCTTCCACACACTTTTCCACAAATGATCATCTAGTCAATCCACATAATGCAAGTGCATTATATAAGAAAAATATAATAATTATTATTGTTAGCATAATACTATTCTTCTGCATGGATTTTTTTAAATAATTTAAATATCAAATGTTACTTCATGATAACTGTTCCACTAAACAAATTAAAACATTTTTGAGTCTTTTCAACAGAAGTACCTGTCAACCAACAGTGTGTGCAACAACTGCAGTTCTTGGAGGATACGATCCTCTGATGCCTGGGGAACAGTTTTTCAGAAAAATAATACCCTACCTAAAACTGGATTACTTCAGGTTAGTTGTAAGGAAGGTCTGTTTTACCAACAGTTACTTTACTTTTGGGTGATGCAATGAAGTTATATATTCGTATTTTTTTAATACTAGCACAATTTTTCACATTGATTTGTGATACTTCAAACCAATTTGTCAAGGCAATTTTATCTTTGCAAGTGGATTATTACAATGATTTGATTTTTGATTGTTTGAAGGTAGGTTACTGGAGACCTGTTGATGGATTGCGGATGACGGACGAGATGTTCCCCCACGTGGAGCACGGATTTAGGGGAAGACATCTACCCATTGTCGCCATACATGTAAGGCTGTGTTAACTTACAAACCTTCATAATCTACATCACTATACCATCACCACTTTCTCACAACATTCTATTATTTGATAATTTGAAATTTGATAATTTGAAATTTGATAATTTGAGATTTGATAATATGAAATTTGATAGTTTGAAATTTGATAATTTGAAATTTATTAATTCGAAATTTGATAATTTGAAAAATGATAATTTGAAATTTGAAAAACTGAAATTTGATAATTTGAAATTTGATAATTTGAAATTTGATTATTTGAAATTTGATAATTTGAAATTTGGTAATTTGAGATTTGATAATATGAAATTTGATAGTTTGAAATTTGATAATTTGAAATTTATTAATTCGAAATTTGATAATTTGAAAAATGATAATTTGAAAAATGATAATATGAAATTTGAAAAATTGAAATTTGATAATTTGAAATTAGATAATTTGAAATTTGATTATTTGAAATTTGATAATTTGAAATTTGGTAATTTGAGATTTGATAATATGAAATTTGATAGTTTGAAATTTTATAATTTGAAATTTATTAATTTGAAATTTGATAATTTGAAAATTGATAGTTTGAAATTTGAAAAATTGAAATTTGATAATTTGATAATTTGAAATTTGATTATTTGAAATTTGATAATTTGAAATTTGGTAATTTGAAATTTGATAATTTGAAATTTCTTAATTTGAAATTTGATAATTTGAAATTTGATAATTTGAAATTTGATTATTTGAAATTTGATAATTTGAAATTTGGTAATTTGAGATTTGATAATATGAAATTTGATAGTTTGAAATTTTATAATTTGAAATTTATTAATTTGAAATTTGATAATTTGAACATTGATAGTTTGAAATTTGAAAAATTGAAATTTGATAATTTGAAATTTGATAATTTGAAATTTGATTATTTGAAATTTGATAATTTGAAAATTGGTAATTTGAAATTTGTTAATTTGAAATTTTATAATTTGAAATTTGATAATTTGATAATTTGGAATTTGATAATTTGAAATTTGATCATTTGAAATTTGATAATTTGAAATTTGTTAATTTGAAATTTGATCATTTGAAATTTGATAATTTGAAATTTGTTAATTTGAAATTTGATAATTTGAAATTTGTTAATTTGAAATTTGATAATTTGGAATTTGATAAATTGAAATTTGATAATTTGAAATTTAATAATTTAAAAATTGATCATTTGAAATTTGATAACGTGATATTTTATAATTTGTAATGAAATTTGTTCTTTTTAAATTTGACTTTTAATAATTTGAAATATGATAATTTGTAATTTGATAATTTGAAATTCGATGAATTGTTCACGTTCTGCAAAACTTCTGGCCCTGAGGTTACTTTGTTTGCACGATTTAGGCCGGGTATTTCAATTGCATTCGGCCGTCTTGAGAGATATTTTAATCCGCCAATCTATCGGATAGGCTTCCAAACAACCCAATCCGACTCATAACATTCCCGAGTTAACTGAAATACCGGCCTTCAATGTATTAGCAAGTATAAACAAAAATAACAATTAAAACTGTTCTACTTAGAGGAAAAATGGAAATCGTCGGAATGTTTACACGAACTTATTGTCAATCGAACACAAAGATAAACAACTAAAATATGTTTAAAAAAGGTGGTTTAAAAAAAGTCTTCTAAACTTAGATTGTTCATGTTTCTCTTCAGAGAAAAAACTTCAGTTTTGCGATATTGGCACGAAAAGAGTGTGTACACGTGTACATTGCCTTGTGTATTGCCATGTGTTTGCCACGTAGCAACACACTAATATGCATTTTATTACATCTAATTCGTTTGTGTGCTACGTAGGTACTATAATATTCAGTGCGTACCTGACAAACAGTACGTAGGTACACAATTATAATAATCTTGTAATGAGAATTTATGTTATAATATTAACATAATGCATTACGCTGTATGCAAATATATTTTGTATCGATGTGGTTAACGTCACGTAGTCTTTTACGTGGTTATGATGGATGTTTTGAGTTCATGATTCCGATCTGTCCTGAAGATTTGAACACCTCTGTGGTCGAAGGGTAAAGCTTTGATTCCAATCCGGAGGTCGCGGGTTAAAATCCCAGCGTGTAAATTTAATTTCATTTCTCACAGTTTACTCATTTCAAATGATGTATGGTACATTTTGCGGCACCTAACCTAACCGACATAATTAATATTACATGTATAATTTTGCTTTTATTTTAGAATCCCCCTTGGTCCATACTGGCTCTCAATGATTCTGCAAACTCAAAGCAAAATAGAGGTCTCGTGTTTGATATTGTTAATGAATTGTCTCAAAACCTAAACTTCACGTAAGTATTCGCATTCCTTGATAAATTTTTCTGTTTAGAAATTTCAGGTCAACCTAAAACTTTCAAATCAACCTAAAACTTTTAGGTCAACCTAACAACTTTCAGTTCAACCTAAAAGTTTCAAGTCAACCTAACAACTTTCAGTTCAATCTAAAACTTTTAGGTTAACCCAAAACTCTCAGGTCAACCTAAAACTTCAGGTCACCCTTAACACTTTCAGGTCAATCTAACAACTTTCAGGTAAACCTAAAACATTCAGGTCAAGCTAACCACTTTCATCAAGGGTGACTAGAGTGCAGGCCTGGGCGTGCAATAACAAAATTACGAAGCCAGTGCTGTCGCTAAGTAAACTTCACCATTCAAAATAGTTGCAAACTTGTGTTGCGTGATGGCGCTGACTCGATCACATAACACTTCAAAATCCGTCTCCAAGTCCTAAACTTTAGTCAGCCTTGATTTTCACTAGCGTGGGGGCTTTGAAATATCCATTTAATTGTAAAAAGTAAGTACGTCTGTACGTACTTATCGCTTTTTAAATCTCCAGATCTAAAATCTCATTTTTCTAAACAGGAACATTAGATAAATGCTATTATTTTATAAACATATTTATTATTATCTTTAAAACCAATGTTTTTATTACCTACAGATATTCCGTTATATTACCATCGCAAATGAGGGATGAATTTATGAACGAGTCATTTTTTGAAGGAGCGATGGTAAGAAAAACGTAGAAACAAAAAAAAAAAGTTTATGAGAAAGAGGGAGGCATTACAGCAGATCTATATTCCAATATCTGCGGTATGAGTTGTTGCTATTAGTGTTGAAAAATAACATTTTAAGAAATGTCCTTTTCAGTGCGCAAGTTATAAAATCAATTGCTTTAGTAGAGACGAAGTATTAATTTGTTTCTTTAAGGCGAAGCACCACGTAGTCATGCAAAACCATCTGTTTATGGTTTGAAAATTTGATCTCTTAGAAATATTTTCGATGTTTTAATCAAATACTGCGAGTAGAACTCATCTTGGCCTTTCAAATAATCGAATACTTTTTTGATAAGGCTTTTTGTAAGCCAAGAAAAAAATAAAGTATCAGTCCTATAAAAAACTGCTTTAAATTTCTAAATCTCCTACTTACGAGCGCATTTTCGGTTACAGCTTTATTGATTAATATAAAAAATAAAGTTTTTTTTCAATTTTTGTCCCCAAAACATCAAAATGCATAGAAATCAAAACAGGGGGCTGGTGTTACGCGAGGATTTAAACCTTATCGCCATCTGCATAAAGAGTGTTATTGTTAGCGGCCCAATTCCAAATGTTACTATATATAAATCTACTATATAATCTACTATGTTACTATATATGTATGTGGTATATCGCCCTAGTGTAACTGCATACGTTTGCGGCAAAGGGTCAAAGGAATGTAAGAGGTGATTTGTTACTGACAGTTTATTCGTTTTCCTTTTTTATAAAAACGCTAAAGTAACTGGAGCTAGGAATATTATTTTACTAACAACGCAGCTCGAGTTTTCAAACGCAAATACTAGTAAAAATATAATAATTGTAAACTGGGTGATGCCGTCAAAAGGGCTAATACTTGTTGAGAAGGCTCTAATATGATTATAGAAAAAAATGTTTTCATATATTTGCTAGGGTGTCAAATAAATGTTAAAGAGTTTTTGGTATTTCCAGAGTGGTGACGCCGAAGACCAGAGAAAGGCCTCAATCGAGGACGCCTTTCGCATCCTAGAATCTCGCGGAGTTCTGCTAGCTGCTAGCGCCTTCACGGTGACCCAAGAGAGAAAGCGCAGGGTCAATTTTACCATGCCCGTCAGCATCCAGACCTACGCGTTCCTCGTGTCGCGGCCCCGCGAGCTCAGCCGGGTGCTTCTGTTCATGGCCCCCTTCGCCTCTGACGTGAGGACATTTCCTTACTTATCTGTGCTGATCGTTAATGCCTTCACCATCACTCAGGGGAGAAAGGAGAGACCAAGAAAAAACCTCAAGGGAACTGTGTTAGGCGCAGAGATGTGCAAAATGGGTGACCAAAACCATTTGAAATGCAAAATGGAAATGGGTCTAAACTTTTCCATTTGAAAATGCAAAATACCTATTTTCAAAATGCATTGAAAGGTTGAGGACCGACTGATATTTGGGGCTTATGAAAAAAAGATGGAGTGGAGAAAGTAGGAAGAATGTTGCAAAAAAGCATTTAAAATGGAAAATGCATTGAGAAAAGCATTTAAAATGCAAAATGGTTTTTAGAAAAGCATTTAAAATGCAAAATGGAAAATACCCATTTTGCATTTTGCATTTCCATTTGAAATAGATTTATTTGAAATAAAGCACATCTCTGGTTACGCGTTAGGTACTATCAGCGCTTTGGCTCTTTGCAGCCTTGGTAAGTCGGCCCCCGGAGGGGACTACTCCAATTGCACCAGCACAGGGTCGGCCCTGTCGTTGGTAGTGGTTTCATCATCTCAAACCTTCTTCAAGTTCTTGAAATTCTTCATACTTGCTACAAGATCAACGACAGAAAAGATATTTTCTATTTTTATTTATTTATTTCTGAAATAACTAAAGAACCACAGTCAGAAATTAAACATTCCTTCAAGTTATTAACTGATCGTAGCGAAGTTCTGTTTTAACTCAACTGTTTCGTCTTTCTTTAACAGTTGTATGTCCCGTTTCCCTTTCAAGATGGTGTCCGTTTTAATGGTTCCGTAAAGATTCTTTTTCAAATTTGGAATGGGAATGTTTATTTGAACTTTCATATTCGCATTTTTTCAACATTATGGTACCAACCTGCCTGAAGAGAGTATGAAAAAGGTTATTGTTACAATCCCCATCGGTGATGATATTGTCTTTCGGTTTCAGACATTTTAGAGTTTCCATTTATCTCTATGAACAATTCAACGACATATTTTATTTCATCATCATCTATTTCGCATTGTTCATTGCAGACCTCGCACGGCTTTTGAAGTTACTTTTTCCAATACGTGATTCAGTTGGTTTATTTGTCGTTTTTGATGTGAAACATCTTTTAACCGACTCTTGTGTAGCAAGACGGTACGACGCTCTTGCATGGAAGGACTCTCAATTCGGCTAGCCTCGTGACTCGTTGGCTCTTCCCTTCGGCCCCCAAAACTCTGTGCGGTGTATTTTCTCCTTTGCTCAATTAAATTGGCGATGAATCTATTCTAAATGAATTTTAATATGTAATAGATTGCATACATTAAAAAAAATAATAAATAATCACCAAAGACACTTTTAGCTACTCTCAAACGAAAATTTGAAATAGAAAACGATGCAGACGCATCTAGGAATTGAACCCAAGACCTTAACCTTGGCTCTGCTCCAACCACTGAGCTAATTTGACCCTGTATCCTTGGGCCATAGGTATATTTTACTATATTTATGTATGATCGCAAGATTCTTCCTGAACTAAATGCTACCTAGATAGTGTCTTCGATATGTATATATCCATTTCCACGTGCGACATCTATTGACTTTACGATGAACACCTTATTTTTTTGGAATTACTTGTAATGTAATGTAACTTAAATATTACAATACCTACCAAGTTATTAAAAAAGGTTTACTATCAAAAATATAAATACTTTTTTTAATGATAAGACATATCGCATCCCGGAAAGCCGAGAGGGTGTTTCAAAGAGCAGAAGCAGCGCTACTAAGGGAAAGAATCCATAATGTGCGCAGCGAACTGGATGGAACATCTCGGGACCTTTTCAATTTACACCTGCATCTGAGTACAATTCTAATCGAAGAAGATTGGAATAAAATTGACAATATAACTTACCAACAAGCACTAAGGTGTAAGCAGTCAACAGATGCGAGACAGAAACATAAGTTTGAGAGGCTCAACCAAGCCAAAAAAGGAGATCGAAAACAACTTGATCAAAATAAAGTAGTTATCAACATTTCGACCCTTGTGCTGAGCCCAGATGCAACTTCAGTGCTTGCTAAGGGCATGAACTATGCAGTTGCCCCCAAAAAGATACCTGTGGAATCTATCGTATGTGGTGTGGAGACAGCACTACATACAATGATGAAAGTCCACAAAATGTCAGAATCGCAAGCAGAGAACATACGACAAGAGACTAGCCATATTTTGAAAAGGGCTGAAATACCCCGCCCAAACATCACAAAAGGAGAGTTTGCGGCCCTAAAAGAATTGCGCGCCAATGAGGAAATCTTGGTTCTGCCAGCCGACAAAGGAAATGCCACTGTCGTGATTAATACGGTAGACTACATAAAGAAGATGGAAGACCTCTTGTGCGATTCCGGCACCTACAAGAAGATCAAAAACAATCCTACTAACAAGATTGACTTAAAGACAAGGGAACTAGTCAAAGCATCTAGCATCAGAAAAGAGGATTGGTCTAAGCTTTTTGTAAAGGCCTCTAGAACTCCTGACCTGTACGGTCTCCCAAAATTACACAAAAAGGGAATCCCAATGAGACCGATTGTCAGCGCTATTGGTGCACCTACATACAAACTGTCCCAACACCTCTCGAGATTACTGCAGATGCAAACTGGAAAAACCGAATCGTTTATTAAGGATTCAACAGATCTGATCAGTAAGCTTAAGCAGGTTAAGACTGAGGAAGGAGATATTTTGGTCAGCTTTGACGTCGTGTCTCTTTTGACAAATGTGCCTCTAGAAGACTCAATGACAATGCTCAGTGAGATATATGAGGAAGACATCTGCAAACTTTTTGAACACTGCCTCAAAACGGGATACTTTGCGTTTCAGGGTGAAATTTTTGAGCAAGTGGAGGGAGTTGCAATGGGCAGTCCGTTATCGCCAGTAATAGCCAACTTCTTTATGGAGAAGTTTGAGGAAGCGGCACTTGATACAGCTTCAGCTGTCCCTAAAGTATGGTGGCGCTACGTCGACGATGTCTTCGCCATTTGGCCTCATGGAACGGAGAAACTTAACGAATTCCTGGACCATCTTAATTCTCTCCACAGCAAAATTAAGTTCACAATGGAGCTGGAAAACCAAGATAAAATCCTGCCTTTTCTAGATGTGGAGGTGATGCGAAAATACGATGGTAGCCTAGGACATACCGTATATAGGAAACCAACTCATACGAATCGATACTTACACGCTGATTCGCACCACCACCCATCGCAGAAGAGAGGACTTATCCATACGTTGGTGACCCGAGCGACCAGAATATGTGAAGAAACAAAACTTGGAGCAGAACTTATAAAACTGACCGATGCACTGGAGCGCAACGGTTACCCGGCAAGTCAGACTAGGCAAATTTTAAGAGCCAAATCTACAACAAACGAAGACAGAGTTGAACAAGACTCAAAAGGCTGTGCTTTCCTGCCTTTCGTTCACAATGTGACAGACAGAATTGCCAGGCTGTTGAGAAAAAAAAAATCAAAACTGTCTTCGGAACCACCACCAAAATCCAAGACCTACTGAGGTCTGCAAAGACTAAGTTTCCTCTGGAAGCAGATGGAGTGTACAAACTCAGCTGCTCTGGTTGTGACAAGTTTATATAGGCCAGACAGAGCGGACGATTTCCAAAAGGATAGCAGAACATTTTCGTGCTTGTAAACTTGGCCACCCTGATAAATCGGCAATCGCCGAACACTTAATTGAAACCGGCCATTACTTTGGATTTGATCCCGAGGTCCTGGGAAGACCCAAAACTTATAGATCACGCCTGATTATGGAGGCAATTGAAATCTACAAAAATCCATTTAATATCAATAGAGACGACGAAGCTAAGCTCAACAGCTCTTGGTATCCGGTAATTGACGGCTACACCAAAGCTAAACGCAAATAACATGTCTAAGTATACTCCAATACCATATAATAATACAATATAAAACCATTGCATTTATACCTTGATACTGGGTACATCTACTCTAACCGCTGTCAATCGGTTTTCTAATTCTAGAATTCGCCACAAGATGTCGCCACTTCCGTTGGCATTTCGCACTTGGACGGGCCCAGGCCACAAATAAATAAGCACAAACTCGACAACCAAAATTTACACATCTTCGGATCATTCGGATCGGATGATGGACACTGCAACGCTGTCCGAAACGTCGGCTAAAGAAGGAGTTAGCGCAACACGGCATAACACCCCAAAAACAAACAACAAAAATATAAATACTTGTTTATTTTCATTTTCGCTTCCTTCAATAAAAATCAATCTCGATATTTCACATCTGTCAGGAGTCCTGTGACGGTTATTTTTTTCCCTTTAATTTTGTATGCGTTAGTTACCTTTTTGAATTACGTCATTTCATATCCTACGTAACCCATCAATGTTTTGTTCATCTCAATTCCAGACATGGCTCTGTTTGGGTTTGTCCGTGGTGCTGATGGGTCCCACCCTGTTCATAGTTCACCATTTGAGCCCTTTCTACGACGAGCACATTAACATCAAGCGCGGAGGGCTGGCGACGCTGCACAACTGCTTCTGGTACATGTACGGGGCTCTGCTGCAGCAAGGTAAAAAGTGGACTAAATTTAGTTCTTCTCAAGACGGTTGGTTGTTGACTGGACCACCGTTGCATGTTTGTGCCTTATTAGTCATCTAGTTCGCAAACCAAATTCAAAATATATTCAGGAATCATTGATATTACTAATGTGAGTTTTTGTGCAATTTGTCATTACGTTATTCAGATGTAGGTTCCTACCAGAAAGAACGAAGATTCGCGTCATTTGCGGTTGCTTTGTTCATTTCCCATAAGTTGTGGTTCAGTTTGGCAGTTATGTCGCTTGTTTGTACATACACTTATATGCCTGGAATTGTGTTGTTATAGGATAATGTCAGTAAACAAATGTAATACAAAAATCTGGATTATAACTTCCTGATAAATTATTACTATTATGTAAATGTACTCAATTTTTTACATTCAAATTAACAAGTTAAATTTCCCACATCGGAAAACAAACGGTTTGTAAAAGAATTAAGGTATTGTCGGTAAAGCAATCAATATACCTTCGCATGACTGGCAAAACCATGTGTGCCCTTTACACAGTCCCAGGGGGTGGTTCAGATCAATGCGCACTTGCATATTGCTGACACAGGCGGTTTGTTTTTTCTTATGTCCTTCCTTCTTTATCTCCTCGTCAAATGCGAATTAGAGAGTGACTTTATTGATACGGAGACACCAATATAATAGCGAATTGTTTTGTTAAATCAGCTGATACATTAATCAAATCACAAATAATAAAACAATCAGTTCTTTGACTTGCGACTTAAAACTATGTTTTAAAATTAATTGTATTATCAGGAGGAATGTATCTTCCGCGCGCCGACAGCGGTCGCCTCGTGGTTGGAACCTGGTGGCTCGTGGTTCTGGTCGTGGTGACCACCTACTGCGGCAATCTGGTGGCCTTCCTGACCTTTCCGCGCCAGGAGTCCCCGATCACCAGCGTGCGCGAGCTGCTGGGACACTCGGCCACCCTCACCTGGGGCATGCGAAGAGGCACATTTCTGGAGGACTGCTTGAAGGTCACCACTTCATCATTTTTAATAAGTTTAAATCGTTGGCTATAGATACCAACCCGTGTTTTAATCAATTCCCACAACACAGAGATTGCTCCGTTAATTCTTGCCTACAAATTTATACAAAACAAAAGATTATATAAAACGAAAATTAAAAAAAAAAAACAAATATCAATACATTTATAGCCATGGAGAGAGGTTGTAGATATAAATCAAATCATAATAGAAATATAAACAATAGAGACATAACATTATTCACAAACCATCAGAGAAATATTCTTTTATGGACCTCTTGTATTCGGTAAGTTCGCAACTGAAAATATCCACCTTGGATAATACGCTATTGTAATTATTGCATAGTCTGTTCAGGTAAGAATTCTGCTTAAAGTTGGTTTTGCATTGATCCACCCTGAACATGACAGTTGAACGTGTTGAACGCGCAGGTACATTGAATTGAATAATAATAATATTTTAATTTATTAGTATTATCTTATTCTTCAATAATTAAATATTACATTGATAGGTATAACCTTATTTTACGAGCTACGTTCTTCACTAGAGAAACCACCAGTTCACTAGCCTGCAAAATGATTAAAATTTTCACGCTTACGTTATTGTATTGTAGTGGTATTTATTGGTATTGATTTTTGATGGATCAGGAAACAGACGAGGTGAAGTTCAAGAACCTGTACTCCGGAGCCATGCTCCACGACGGAGAGACAGCGGAGAGCGTCGAGCTGGTGCGCCAAGGTCTGCACGCGCTGGTTGACTGGAAGATCAACCTGCAATACATTATGAAGAAAGAGTTCCTGGAGACGGACAGATGCGACTTTGCCCTCAGTAAGTCCTAAAACAACGGTCATGTATTTATAGCACAATAGTTTTATTATTTGCGGTGAGAAGTGTGAATTTAGATACTGTTTAGGGGACCTGTCTCATCGGGCATTTTGTAGTGCCCCTTGTCATCGTGATAAATAACTTGTCATCGTTCCCGAGCACGACTGCAGATCGCTAACAAACAAACTACAGTACACGTCGAATGAATTAAAACCACTTAGTCGTTGTGAAGTGTTGTTTGTTCATTAGCGACCTGCATTCAAGCTCGGGAACGATGACAAGTTACCGACATTATCATAGACATATGAATATTAGTAGACCTGCCCTAAGTGATTAAAAGCGTATTATTCCCCACTCCCCATACCGGTTCCATTGGAGCCGGCTGGGCTCGCATATGGCCTCAAGTGAATTAAGAAAACGTGACGTCGTCATTCTTGTGCGAACTATGGTCGAGGCATCATCGGTTCATTTTACAAAATAACACGGCAAAATGGTGGCTTGTGGTATGAAAACTTGTAAAAATAGATGTGAAAAAGAGAATAAACCCAATTATCGTATTACATTCCATATATAAGCATTATTTTACTTTATTTTAAGCATATTCACATCGTATAATATGGATCAGTTGTAGAAACATATACTATCACATCGAGATACGTCTGGACGCGAAACACAAAGCTGGTTGGTTGCTGGGAAGTAAATTATGAACATTTATAAAAGTGTCTTAACTAAATACTTAAACGAAATATTCGACTCTGAAAATAGAAGAAATTTATTTTGCCGAATTTGGGCTTCGCAAATTTGTTCATAACGTGGCGAGTAATTTGCGCTCCCATGTAAAAATGTCTATTCATTCAAAAGCAGATTTTACTTTTAAGAACTAAATGATGATATTATAATGCGAGATGCCTATATACTGTCAGATTAATTTATTGACGAATCACAGTCAGCTTTACCCCCTTCGTTCTTCAACAGTTGATTTTACCCCTCATCTTTAATTTCTAGTCTATATATTCATATATCTGTGGACATTATACATAAAACCTTTATCAATTGATCGTGCTAGCTACCATGATACTCTTCATGAGTTGAAAATTTCATAATGCAAGTATTTTCCCTGTACAGAACATTTTCGCCAAAGAAAATGATTATTTCACAGTCAAAATACTAAAGAATAGTGAAAAGTTATATAATTTTAACATACTAATTTATTTATCTTTATTTAGTCAGTTAAATACAAATGTAAAACCAAGGGTCTAGCAGAGTGAAATCGATAAATTTACAATATTGGATCGTTAGGCGTAACTACCGATGATTTTATACCTATTTCTCGAGCACGGTCGCACTGTTGACATCCAGACCGATGTTGATAACGTAATAAATCAGAATTCAATATTCGCTGGCAACACTGCCATATTATGAAATGACATTCCTAAACGTCAGACTGCTACATAAAAGTTAAAAATACTAATAAATTGACAATTTAGAATTGAAATACTAACTTTAATATACATTGAGAGTCAGCATGTACTTCTTGACACTACATAGGAAGTTCATTAGTTTATGATGTCACAACAACGTTTGTTTCTTGGGGGCCGCGCTAAAAGTAGCGGCTTTTGTCTAAGTTGGAACGGAATCAATCGATCGCGTCTTAGAAGATTTGGTTAAGTCTATGGTTTGTGTATACGATTTCTTTCATTTCTAAGAACATAGTTAGTTCACCCCCGATCATTAATAAGCCAGATATTTTGCATAACGAACGACATTAACCAAACAGCTTATCTATCACCTTGAAGCCCTCGCTACAGCGGCAATCATAATTTTCTGACCGCTAACATATATGTTTTTAATCAATTACATATTTTGATTAAGATCAAAAGGCAATGTGTTATTTATTTATTTATTTAACGCCCAGAGGTTTTTTACATGTGGGTGGTACAAATTTAATGACAGTTTTGAAACATAAGAAAGAAAAGAAAGAAATAATAAAAATAAAATTACATAAGTATATGCGAGAAACAAAATTTAAAATGTCAAGAACATAAATTAAAAAATACAGCGATTTGACTGGTTTACAAAAATATAACTTCCATTTAGGAATAGTATTGAAATAGGTCTTTTACATAATCCACAAAATTCGCAAATTTAATGTTAAATATATCGACATCACCTAAGTATTGGTTTCCCATAGTGTGAAACCGTTGTATTGGGGAGTTCGCAATGTAATTTCGCTTATGTGTGTTGCAGTGGAATAGTGTATTTTGTCGTGTTGTTATTGTAGGTATTCGTAAGTTTATGAGTTGCAGAAGTTCGCAACAGTCGAATTTAGAGTTTAGAATCTTGAATAAAAAAGTTAAATCGTTTATTTTACGCCTGTCTTCCAATGTGTGTATTTTTAGAGTGTTTAATAAGAAATGACATTGTAAGTCTTCTAGTGGGATATTTAATTTAAAATTTATAAAACGCAGAATTTTTTTTGTATTCGCTCAATGTTATTAATGTGAATTTTGTAAGAGGGAGACCAAACTACTGAGTTGTATTCAATTATGCTTCTAACTAGAGATATGTATAACAGTTTAATGGCTTGTATGGAGTTAAAGTTTTTAGTTGTTCTTAATACGAAGCCTAGTGTTTTCATGCCTTTGTTTACAATTTGGTGGATATGATTGGCGAAACTTAGTTTTTCATCCAAAATAATTCCGAGATCTCTCATTTCCGTGACTCTTTCTAAAGCTGTATTGTTAATGGAATATTCAAATAAAACAGGATTTTTATTTCTGCAGAAAGTCAGGGTTTTGCATTTGTCTACATTTAAAAACAGATTATTTTGTACGCACCAATCTTTAAACTTATTAATATTTGATTGTAGTATTTGGCAATGATTTACATCAGTTATTTTTTTGTATAGCTTGATGTCATCAGCAAAGAGCAATACCTCGACATCGTCGAAGCAATTTGTTATATCGTTAATGAAAATGAGAAACAAAACGGGACCAAGGTGACTACCTTGCGGTAGGCCACTGGTCGCACAGAAAGCTTTCGCTAGCAAAGATTTTATTTTAACAATTAGTTTACGATTAGTTAAATAGCTAGTAAACCATTTTAGCATGTTGTCTCTTACTCCTAGGGCAAATAGTTTTCGGGTTAGTAGTTTATGGGATACTTTGTCGAATGCTTTTGAAAAGTCTGTATATATGCAGTCGACTTGTTTATTTTTTGCAAAAGATTCTAATATAAAGTTTTGAAATATTGTTACGTTAGTTGCGGTTGATCTACCTTTGATAAAACCGTGTTGTTTTTGGTCGATTAGTTTTATTAATTTGGGATAGATTTCATCAAGGACCATTGATTCAAAAAGCTTAGAAAGTACTGACTGTATACAAATGGGGCGATAATTGGTTATGTCAGTGTCGTCTCCTTTTTTGAGGATAGGTGTAATGAAGCTCGATTTCCAGCGGCTTGGAAAATATCCAAGGAACAAGAGGCGGTTGAATAGTACTGTAAGCGGTTTAGATAATGCATTGGAGCATTTTTTAAGGAATATTGGTGGAATGTTGTCTGGGCCAGCAGATTTTTCAGTGTCTAAGGAAAGTAATTTCTGTCCGCAAGATTTTTGTGTGATATGGCAATTTGTTAAGTGTGTAGTATTACTAAATTTGTATTCGGGTATTTTATCATCGGGGGTTTCGTCATCGTAAACGTTTTTGAAGAAATCTGAAAAAGGTTTACAATGTCTTGTGTATTGTTTGCACTGATTCCATTCATTTGCATTATTGGTGGGTAATCCGTGTTTTCATTGTTTATTTTTTTTAGAAATTTCCAGAGATTTTTGGATTTAAAAACATTATTCTCGATGGTAGTTATGTACATTTTGTAGCAATGTTTAGAAAGATCTTTACATTTTTTCCTAGTTTCCCTAAAGTTTATATAATCAGCTATGGATTTGCTTTGTTTGAATTTTTTGTGTTGTCTTTTTTTTTGCTGAAGAGAGGCAGTTAGCTCCGATGAGAACCAAACTGGGTAAGTATACTTTTTCGGCGTGTAAAAAGGTACATAGGATTTAATAGTGTTAGAAAATGTAAAATAAAGTATGTCTAAAGATTTATCAATATTTTCATCACACAAAAAAGACCAGTCTATATTTGAGAGATGGCAGTTAATTGAGTCAAAGTCTGCTCGTTTAAAGTTCAGAGTTTTTTGTTCAGGTTTGGCATCGTTATCACGGGGTATGTTTAATTTCGTGTATAGGGGAGGATGGTGATTGTCGGCAGGTAGGAGCGGATCATTAGACAGTTCTACAGATATTTTAGGGATGTTTGATAGTACCAAGTCTAGTAAGCGATCGTTATTATTATAGATGAAATTGTGCTGGTACAGGTTTAAAAAATTTGCTGTGTCCAAGATTTCTCGTGCCCGGTCATTTTCGCTTTCGTTTGTGATGTAGCCGCTGTCGTTGGATTCCCATTTTAGATTTGGAGGGTTGTAGTCTCCAAGAATAACAAGTTTTGAGTTTGGATATTTTGACAAGAGATGTTCAACGTCTTCACAATGGTTTCTGTATGTTTGAATATCGGAGAGTGGTGGTAGGTAGGTGGTTCCAATAATAATTTTTTCCATTCCAGTAGAGATTTGCACAAATAAATGTTCAATGTTGTTGTTTTTCGTCGGTAACTTCCTAGATGAGTACTTTCGTTTAATTGCTATTAAAACACCTCCACCTCTTGACTTCGAACTTGATCTGGCATTTCTGTCACAACGAAAAATTTTGTAGTTAGCAAGTCCAAGTTCAGATGATTTTATTGCAGAGTCAAGCCAGGTTTCCGTAAGTGCATATACGTCATGATGATGGGACGGAAGAGCTGCGTGTAGATCGTCTAGTTTTGTTCGTAGTCCACGGATGTTTTGGTAGTATATTTTCAGTTTAGTTATACTCGGTTTTTTGGATGGATGTTGACTATTTTAGGTGACGAATTTATATACTTTATAGTTATGTCCGTTTCTCCATTGGCTTTACGTTTTTCAAGTTCTGTCCGTAAGTCCATTAGGTGCTTTTGCTGTGCTGGGGTCGAGTCAGAGTAAATGCGTACATTATTCTTTAAGAGATGTTTTTTTCCTTGTAGTATTCTAGCTGTCTGGGAGTCTTCAAACTGGATTTTAATTGGTCTTGGCTTGTTATTATTATTATTACCAAATCGGTAAACTTTAATAATTTTATTTTTTGCAGGTACATCTATATTGGAAATTATTTCCGTTACTGCAGTTTGGTCATCCAAGATTTTGTCAGTAGCTGTTACCTTTGCACTTTCAGGTACATTGCACAAAATTATATTTTTCGACCTCTCCGTAATTTCGTTTATTTCGTGGATTACCTCACAGATATTAATATTGTTTTGAGATGGAATAATTTTTTGAATATCTTTGTATGCCCGCAGTTCTCCTTCCAAGGCACCAGTTTTGGCAGCTACCGCTGCCGACATGCTGCCAATTGCTGCTAAGATTTCGCATGCTATGGGTGTAATTTTAGCGATTTGGTCCTTGTTGAACTTATTTCCAGGGTCAAGAAGCACTTTGTTTATGGCGTTGACTGCCCTTTCTGCATTTGAGATATATGATTGGACATCCATTGTATATAATTATTTTTTATTATATAAATAATTGAACTCCGTTTCAGGACCACTGGTTTAACTACACTGACGCAAGGTAGAGTGATATGATATGTGTTATGTCCCATCTCTACATTAAATTGAACAAAGTCTGATTTCGTGATTAAATTTATGATTACTTATAGTTATATATTTTATGTTTTAACGTAAATTTGAACAACTGTGCACTTACAGATTTGTCTTGAGCATATTGAAATAAACGACAAACCAACTTTTGATTTCTAATTAATAAAATATAGTGTTATGTCTTTGTTCAGGTACTGAAGAGTTCGTGGACGAACATATGTCTATGGCGGTAGGCAAGAACAGTCCATACCTTGCCATGATCAATGAAGAGTAAGTGAATTCATTGCAATTTAGAACGACTAAATTATGAAGTAAAATAATTGGGTTCGGAGTATATTATTATTAGCCCACAAAAAAAAAACTACAAGGCATATGAAACTGCTTTTGTGATCAAAATTTCCTACTTCCGAACCCCTATTTGGTTGTAAATCAAAAAAGTGACTGTGTAAGGCGGCAATTTAAACCTTATCGTCATACACTTGGAGAGTTTTTGTTAGCGGCTCGATTCCAAACATGGTGTAACGTTCAAATCGTCTTCACCATCTGCCACCATCGTAGCGCTATACCCAGAGTGGGGTTTGGGTTCATTAACACACGTTACTTACTGGCTTCGATCCCCAGCTGTAATGTATGGAGTAGTATTCAATAATAGAAGTGAGTCGTTCGCGAACGAGTCGGCTCAGTGAACCGGATCTTTTTGCGGACCCGCAAGATCCGGTTCCCAAATTAGCCGCTCACTCGTTCGTGGATCAGTAGTGACTCACTCGTTCGTGTGAGTCGGTTCACTCGTTCGCGAATGGTGAGCCGGTTCACTTGTTCGCGAACGATGAGCCGGTTCACTTGTTCGCGAACGATGAGCCGGTTCACTCGTTCGAGGACGGTGAGCCGGTTCACTCGATTTTCGTGAGGAAATTTTTGAAATGGAATTCCGTAGCCACCCTCCCACGGATTTTAAATATTTTGCTGTGTTGTAAATTTTATTGTGGGGAACTATGTTTCACAGAAATTCTGTAACAACCCCCCGCCCCCCCACGGATTTCAAAAATATGTTGTGGGGAGTACGTAGTTTGAAAATGGGGAATTGTGTTTTATAGAAATTCTGTAACAACCCCCCCCCCCATGGATTTCGAATAATAAAAGGAGGAATCACGCTCACGCAGAATATTTGTGGGGAATATGTGGGCAGAAATACTGCAACTGAAAAACGGCGACATTAGGCCAAGATTCGCTGGCAACACTGCCGGTGACCCGCTCAATTGAGCCGGTTCACTGAAGCGGATCTTTCAAGTGAACGGGAACTAGTGAACCGGCTCCCTCAACTGAACCGCTTCGCCCATCTCTATTCAATAATACTCTTATGATCTTCGGTGATCTATGTACTGGTATTTATTGGGCAGCTTTTTGTAACAAAAGGAGGCACACAACTAACGTGCATCGCCTTTTATAAGGTCTTGCAAGCATTCCATCTCGCTTGCACTCATCCACATTCGTACAGACATCACACCAACCATTCGTCTCCTTTAACAATCAAAATAATTGTGATTGTCTGTCAGGATTAAGCGAATGCACCAGACGGGACTGATCGAGAAATGGCTGAGCGAGTATCTGCCCAACAGAGACCGCTGCTGGAACGTCGGGAAGGTGGCAGAAGTCAACAATCACACAGTTAATATGGACGATATGCAAGGCTGTTTCTTCGTCTTATTTCTAGGTAAGGACTTTCATCATTTCAAAATCAGTTTCGAAATTACAAGGTAGGTAGCGGTATCAAAAGGGAAAAATTGATATTTTAGAAATAGATTACTAAGCATCTGGAAATTCGGGAAGGTGGCAGAAATCAACAATCTCACAGATAACATAGACGATACGCAAGGCTGCTTCTTCGTCTTCAAAAGGTGGGTGAATCAAATTATACGTTTTTCCAAGGAAGGGTTCAAATCCAGTTTTCCAAGAACCTCCAGATTGCAGAGGTGGGTAAGGCATTATTTACCATCTCAACAATAAATTGTATCCAGCGAAAAGTTTTATGAAATACGCCAATAAAAGTTAAAAAAAATATACAACCGGGGATCTAGCACAGTGAAATCAATAACTTTACAATATCGGATCGATAGGCGTAATTACCAACGATTTTATGCCAATTTCTTGAGCACGGTCGCGTTATTGATATCCAGACCGATGTTGGCAACGCATTAAATCAGAACTCGATATACGTTGGCAACACTAGCGCATCTCTCAGACGGTTACGTATAAGTTAAAGCTACTAATTAATTGACAATGTCGAATTGAAATATTATCTTTAATATAATACATTGGCAGTCTGTATGAAGGTAATTTTTGACACTTACTTGGAACGGATTCAATCAATGGCGTTTAGATAGTTTCATCACGTCTATGGATCGTGTATACGATTCCTTTCTAGTTTTAAAAGCTTAGTTAGTTCCTTTCAATTCATTAATAAGCCAGCTATTTTGCATAACGAACGACATTATCCAAAAAGTTGTGCATATTGACAGCAAATCCGACACCTTGTTGACGGCGCTAAAAGTAACGGCTTTTGTCAACCGATTATCAGAATAATATTCTGACCGTGCTCGAAAATATCACCAACTAATGAATTTCATCAATATTGATCTCCGTGCTTGTCATCTGGATGTTAGGTATTATCGGCGCTGTGGCTTCTAGGCTCCTTGGCACTTTGGTAAGTCGGCTTGTTATGTTCGTTTTTATTCGTGAATTTGACGGCATTGAGTTCATCCGGGCGACGTTGGTGACAACTGTCTTACCAGCCAGTGGCATTGTCTATATCATGACAATGTTGTAACCAGTTGGAACCATTTCACCAAAAATGAAAATATTAAAATTAAGCATTTGATTTATATGAATACAATCAGAAAAAAAAAACTTTAAATCATCCACACATTTTGAACGGTTTTTTTTAAGTCAATGATTTTTTGCCAGGGAATTACATCAAAATTATATTAAGAAGAATTATATCCGACTTAATATTTATGTTCAAAATTGTAAATGGTAGTATAGACAGTCCTGATTTAATTAACCTTATTGAATTTCATATACCCACGAGAGCTACTCGTTCTAAAAGTTTGTTTAAATCATAGACATATGAATATTATATCTGAATATTAGACCTGCCCTAAGTGATTAAAAGCGTATTATCCCCACTCCCCATACCGGTTCCATTGGAGCCGGCTGTGCTCGCGTATGGCCTCAAGTGAAATTTGAAAACGTGACGTCATCATTCTTGTGCGAACTATGGTCGAGGCATCATCGGTTCATTTTACGAAATAACAGGGCAAAATGTTGACTTGTACTATGAAAACTTGTAAAAATAGATGTGAAAAAGAGAATAAACCCAATTGTCGTATTACATTCCATATATAAGCATTATTTTACTTTATTTTAAGCATATTCACATCGTATAATATGAATCAGTTGTTACTATCACATCGAGAAACGTCTGGACGCGAAACACAAACCTGGTTGGTTGCTGGGAAGTAAATTATGAACATTTATAAAAGTGTCTTAACTAAATACTTAAACGAAATATTCGACTCTGAAAATAGAACCGAATTTTTTTGCCGAATTTGGACTTCGCAAATTTGTTCATAACGTGGCGAGTAATTAGCGCTCCCATGTAAAAATGTCTATTCATTCAAAAGCAGATTTTACTTTTAAGAAGTAAATGGTGATATTATAATGCGAGATGCTTATTTACTGTCAGATTGATTTATTGACGAATCACAGTCAGCTTCACTCCCTTCGTTCTTCAACAGTTGATTTTACCCCTCGCCATTATCTTCTTGTCTATTAATTCCTATGTCTGTGGTTTAAATGCAACAATATCAGGACTGAGTATTCCAAACACTCGCTTGTACCTAGGTTGCATGAAGTTAGTAATAGATACGCAGATGTGGCAGATCTATTTAACTGCACGCAAGATAGGTACAAGAGGGCTATGCTATCAAATCTTTTCAATCAATATTAATTTAATCTAATTCTACCTTATTTGCACTATACAAACTTATGTACTTGTATCTCTTGTTTACTTACTTACTTACTCTCTAATGTCATTTCACAATCAAATGCCACATATATTTGTAATTCTTTTTTTTAAATATTTCTACGTTTTTAACTGTGACATGTTATCATTGTTTATGGTATATGTATACCGTTGATATTAAATAAATAAATAAATAAAATCAGTTTCTAAATATGCAGATTTTAAATTTCCAATAAATTCGAAATACGTATTAAAATTCTATCTTTCTAGACCTTTTGTTCCATCATCATCGTGTGAGAATAACGTATTTTGTTACCTTGATTGAATAAGCTCACTGTATTTATTTGTCAATAGCTATATCCCGCAAACGTTGCTGTGACTTAGCCTGTCTGTGCAGATAGAGAAAAAAATCGCTTGTTGCTTTTACGTTCAACAGACGTTTTTTACCTGTCACATGTAATATCTATGTAATATAAATACATAAAAACACACACGTATTCGAATGCAACGTTTTATCTAAATCTCAAAGCAATCAGTAAAGAACTTTCAAAGATTTAAGATTTATAGGTACCTATAGATAGATAGATTATGGGCTACCAGCAGAATGCACGGCGATTCCCGGAAGTTATACAGAGTTTCTGGAAATCAGATATAGACATTTGAACGTCAAGTATGAAAAATTTCATCAAGAAGTATCATGGGAAAAGAGGATTTGTTTTTTAGAAATCTCATGTAGACACTGACCTTCTATTCTATCTTCTCATTTCGGAATAAAACTGTAGATTTGTTTAATAAAACTTCCTTATATTATAGATTTAAAAACCCTTAGCTCTTAGGGATTGCAGAGGGTTTGAATGTTTATTTTAAATGGTACAAATATGATTATTATGGCACGATTTGTTAGTCTGTTTTACTTGGAGATTTTACAAAACGAGTTATAGAACATTAATATTCCGCTAAAATCTGGTATCAACTGAATGTGTTTGTCGCAAGACAAAAACCTAGCCGTGCAATATTAAGCATCATAAATCTTCAATTATTTAAGAAATAATCAGCTTACGCAAATTTTGAGTAAATTTCATCACAATTATTGTGTTCAATAATTAAAAATCTACCAGAGTTAATCAGAACAATTTTGTTAACAAAATTCTCTAGATATACAGGGTTTTCCAAAAAGAGGTGTTATTTTGATATTCAATCGTAAAAAATCAATGGTATCGTTGCTTGTGTGGCACGTAGCGCCGTCTTGTTGAAAGTAAAAGTTGTCAAGATCAATACCATCCAATTCCGGCCATAAAAATCATTAATCATCTCTCGATAGCGTAATCCATTCACCATAACTGTTGCTCCAGCCTCATTTTCGAAAAAGTAAGGTCCAATGACTCCGCCGGACCACAAACCGCACCAAACAGTCACACGTTCAGGATAGAGAGGCTTTTCAACAATAACTCTTGGGTTTTCTGAACCCCAGATGCGACAATTTTGCTTGTTGACGAAGCCACCGAGGTGGAAATGGTCCTCATCACTCAAGATGATTTGCATTTGATTCACTCAAGTTAATTTTAATAATTTCAATGCGTTGTTGAAGCGTGTATCGTTCCATTTTTATTAATGGCGTAGTTTCTACTTGTCAAATGTGAAAAAATGACAGCTTGAAAAGTAACATCTACCGAAATAGCGGGCTATTCTAAATAACAGAGTAGAATAAATCAACTCTTGATGATCCCTGATCCTTTAAAATTGCAAAAAAATATATAAGCATCGTGTAAACAACGTTTGACGGCCTCCGTAGTGGAGGGATAAGGCTCTCGACTAGCAATACGAAGGTTTCGGGTTCAAATTCCGAAGTGCGCAAGTAAATTTTATTTCATGAATTTGTGTTATTTCACAATTTATCCATTAAGACGATGCCATACGTAGTAATGCAAAATCAAGTGTTTTTGGTTTGAAAATTTCGCCTAGAAATGTTTCAGATGGTTTAATTAAATACTGTGAGTAGAATACATCTTGGCCTTTGAGTATTTTTTATATAAGTCTTTTTATAAGCCCAGAAAAAAATAATGTATAAGGCCTATGAAAACTGCTTTAAAGTTCAAAATCTCCTACTTACGAACCCATTTTCGGTTATGATTTTATTGTATAGTGTGGAAAATTAAGTTATTTATAAAATGATCGGAAAAAAATTATATATTTATGCCTGAAAATCCACAAAATAAAATAAAAGGCACTTTTTGGCCATGTTTTTTTCTTGCATTAATCAAAACAGGCTGATGGTGTTAAGCGGGAATTTAAACCTTATCGCCATCTACGTAAGGGTTGTTATTGATAGCGGCTTAATTTAAAATATTACACGACGTAGTACATCGCCTTATATAATAATATCAGCAATTCACAACATTTAATACTAAATCAAAAACCAGTGAACACCTCAATACAGGTTTTTCCTATTGAGGTGTTCACGTAACACTACTAATATAAAACATTTAGAATACCTACTCATCATTCTTAGTTAGGTACTCCCCCACCTTCCTCTTCCCCATCTCCTACCATTTCACAGTCCCCACTACCTTCAGCATCACAAAATACCCCAATCACTCAATCAAATATATCACTGACTCCAGACGGTTGGGAATATTGTGCGATAATCACATTTAAACAAACGTAGTTATGTTTAGGTATTATAATTCACGGGTAATGTATATTACAGCAGTAAACGTTAAATTTTTTTTCGTTCACAACATTACATTCCACAAGAGTCATGAAATAATTTTTTAATATTTTTACGGCTCAAATTTAAGTGTCAATATCATATACACAGACATATTCTCACACACCCTTATGCTAACGTCCAGACAAACGAAATAACACAAATGAGGATACATTAATTTTATTCTTCCGCAAACCTTGTCAATTTCGGAGAAAGAATATTTTAATCGAGGTTTCCCGCAAAGGATAAAATGGTCATGCAAAAATAGCGTGGCAGTTCAAGCAAACAAATTATTCATTGATTATTGAATAACAAAAATAATAATAACATTTACACTTAATTTAAGAAAACCGGAAAAACCTTATGTGGCTGAATTTGGCGATTTCCATGATATAACAGCGTCCTGTGACTTGCTGTGTAACATTTCTTAGTAAACATGGTAATAGTTTACTTATCAATGTCAACTTCTTTTTGTCGTACGAAAATAATAGCAGCAGACGGTTCTAAATTATATGCTATAATATCTTAAATTTTTTATGGTAAATTTGGTGAGATTTTTATGATAAATAATAATAATTAGCAGGATCACATAAATGAATAGGTTCACTCAGGTTATGGGTTAAATCTAAAAATAGTTAATAATGAAAGGAATGATAGCATTGTGATTTATTTTTGGGGTATTGTGCCGTATTGCGCTACCTCCTTCTTTAGCCAACGTTGCGGACAGCATTACAGTGTCCGTCATCAGGAGACATGTGTATCTCCAACACATCTTAGCACGGCAGCCTTAGTCATGATGAACTGTAGGGATGTTGTGGAGGCAAAAACGACAGCCTTAGTCGTAATAAACTGTAGGGATGGTATAGAGGCAAAGACGGTATCCATAATCATAGTGAACTGTAGGAATGATGCGGAGGAAAATATGGTAGCTATAACGAATTGTAGGCAGCATAATGAACTCCAGGGATGGTTTGGTGAGAAAAACGGCAGCCTTAATCGTAATAAACTGTACAGACGATGTGTAGGCAAATACGGCATCCACAGTCATGGTCCACTGTAGGAATGGTGTGGAGGTAAATATGGCAGCCATAATGAATTTTAGAGTAGCATAATGAACTGCGGGGATGGTTTGGAGAGAAAAACGGCAGCCTTAATCGTAATAAACTGTACAGACGATGTGGAGGCTTTGATGATTTGAATACTCACATAAAATAAACGAGACGAACGTACCCCAAAAAAATTTTTTTTTAGACTAGGAGAAGATTACAGGCAGGGTTTTTTTTAAAGTAAACACGTTCCCACGGGAAGGGAGCAGAGATCGATGGGACAGTCGGGTTTTGAACTTGGGTACGTTGACAGCTCCGAGAAATCGATACAAATCAGAAGTGTTGTGTGAAATTACAGTTAATTAGTGAATTCAGATGGTGTTAGAAAGCTTTGTTGAATATTGAATTAAAGTGAAATATTATTGAACCGGTGTTTGTGTGAAGTGAAAGTGGCTGTACTCAGTGAGGATAGAAAATTGGATAATTTGTAGAGCGCCGTTTTGTGAAAAAATCACCTCAGGGGCGCTAGGTGTTGTGCGATCGCGATTGTGTTATAAAGTTGTGTTGATTTAAGCGTGATTTCGTATACAGTTCGGACTAGATTGCTTGTCTTAAAAACATGGAAATAATAATGATAATGATTGCGTTAAAACAGAGTGAACGTATTTAAAGGCAGGAAGTGTTTGATCGGATTAAGGAAGAATTAACGATTGGCGAGATGGCGTTCTAACCACGGAGACCGTAAACCAGAGAATCAAACAAATCATAAAACTCGGGTTCGAATCCTGACAGAGATTAGGGAGGTACAATTGTATTTACAGAATTATTTAATTACCCTTTTATAGGCGTAGGGAGGGGACCAAAATTGAACAAATTGCAAGGATTTCGCTAAAAGGAGGAAGGAATGCTGGTAGGGAGGAGACCGTAAAACTAAACTGATTTAGCGATTTAGTGGGTAACCAGGTAGACTTCACGCTGAGAGTGGGAGATGGCTAACTGGGTGAGTTTTTTTGTATTATTTATTAAATTTCAGAAAACCCTTTAAAAGACGGATACAACGAAGAACAGCAACTAAGTTTACAGCCCCTGCCGCCCAAATAATGTTTCAAAAGGGAATGTGTCAATCAGATTATCTATCAGCTGAAAAAGGGAGACGTGCCAATGACCTTTTCATATGTACGCCGAGGCGCGGTGTACAGTCAGTCGAAGGAGAAGTTTTGCTAGCGTATGACCGCCCGAATAGAAAGCGATCGGATGCAACCAGACAGAACAAAATGAATACTCTTCTTCTGTTATTTGACTTTCTAATTTGATACTTTTCATCTATTGTTTGACTTTCTAATTTACAAATTGGGATGCACAAAAAAAAATCTAGAGTCAAAAGGGGGAGATGGTAATCTCCAAAATAAAACTACCATCCGAACAACTTTTCTCAACAGGTTCCTTTCGAGAGGTAGGCAGCCTCTTTAAATTAAATGCCAAAAATCAAACCAATTGTCCTTTTATACCTACCTGAAAGGATAGGTATTCAATAGAAGTTACCCATACCTAATACACGAGGATGCTAGTATCCTCATGAAATAATTATTGGAACCAAATATTAAAATACAGACAGTCCTCATCCTAAATTTGGCATTTCGAGTAAACCTTACATATATCTCACATGATAATTGGCTGAATGGGTAGGCACACAACCTATCGATAGAAGCGGGCTAAATGTCGACAAGATCGTCGTGTGTTATCTATGTTATTGACCTAGAAAGGGATATAAATTCCCGACGACGAGGAATTTACAGCGTTTTCTAGAGGTGGCACGTAACTTAGGACCTTACGTGTCACATTTTCGCGACTAGATTCGTGACAAGGGATGTCATGGTTTTCCCTTCTACACTCAGTAAAGTAGATTTTCCTGGAGGTGCATGAGGTTGGGGCGATTCTGAAATTGGTGAGGAGACCTGGTTTTCTTTATTCTGGCGTGACGGTTGCCATTTTGGAACAAGGGGAGACCCGGCCGGTTGTGATATCCTGACACGCAGATATCGATCACCCTGTTCAAATTATCATCCATCGGTTTTGTTTGGTAAAGAGGAAGAGCCAACTTTAGCTTGAACAAATTCATTCCCTTTCCTCTCCTTCCCCTCCCAAAATATATACATGGTTGGCGCCGACAACTAACACCATAAATTTATCGTATGTTTATCACACATATAAAATCTAACACCTTGTTATACTCACATTACCCTACGACAGGTAGAATCACGTAGCTAGTCGGTGAGCAGGCGAGTCAGAGAATGAGGTTTATGAAATGGCTTTAAAACACAGCGGTAATGGATTCCACTCACTCTATCTCAAAAGAAACGAGGGGTACCACACACATACAAAGATAACTAGGTTTCTATACCGAGAAACAAAAAAGCCAACACAACGTTCGGTGAAACCTTTTTATACTGAACCGTCACGTGAAATGATTACGTTCAAGATCGTAAACCACGTAGACAAACTAGGGTGCACACACTTGAAGGGGTGTGTAATAAAGAGAGGGGCAAGGGCTTGTAAAGACGGCAGGGAGGACATTCCTACCCCGGATATATACATAACCAAAGTCTTATGGAAAAGTTACCTATGGGACTTAAAAAAAATTATCGTAGAAAGAAGAGAAGGAAAAGTTTGAAGAGGAAAAATCATTACAAGGCAAATACGGCATCCACAGTCATGGTCCACTGTAGGAATGGTGTGGAGGTTGTAATGATCTGCCCTTTCTACTTCAAACTTTTCCTTCTCTTCTTTCTACGATAAATTTTCCTTAAGTCCCGTAGGTAACTTTTCCATAAGGCTTTGGTTATATATATATCCGGGGTAGGAAGGTCCTCCTTTTCTTTATTACACACCTCTTCAAGTGTGTACATCCTAGTTTGTCTACGTGACGTACGACCTTGAACGTACTCATTTCACGTGACGGTTCAGTATAAAAAGGCTTCACCGAACGTTGTGTTGGGTTTTTCTTTCTCGGTTTAGAAACCTAGTTATCTATATATGTGTGGTATCCTTTGGTTCTTTTGAGATAGAGTGAGTTGAATCCATTACCGCTGTGTTTTAAAACCATTTTATAAACCTTATCTTCTAAGTCGCCTGCTCCCCCCCCCCCTAGCTACTTGATTCTACCTATCGTAGGGTAATGTGAATATAATAAAGTGTTAGATTTTATATATGTGATATACATACGATAAATTTATGGTGTTAGTTGTCGGCGCCATCCATGTATATATTTTTAGGAGGGGAAGGAGAGGAAAGGAAATGAATTTTTTTTCAAGCTAAGATTGACTCCTCCTCTTACCAAACAAAACTGATGGATGATAATTTGAGCAAGGCGATCGATATCTGCGTGTCTGGATATCACAACAGGCCGGGTCTCCCCTTGTTCCAAATCGGCAACCTTCACGCCAGAATAAAGAAAACCAGGTCTCATCACCAATTTCAGAATTGCCCCAATCTCAAACACCTCCAGGATAACCTACTTTACTGAGTGTAGAAGGGGAAAGCCATGACATCCCTTGTCACGAATCTAGTCGCGAAAATGTGACACGTAAGGTCCTAAGTTACGAGCCACCTCTAGAAAACATTGTAACTCCCACGCCGTCGGGGATTTACATCCCTTTCTAGGTCAATACATAGATAACACACGACGATCTTGTCGACATTTAGCCTGCTTTTTAACGATAGGTTGTGTGCCTACCCATTCAGCCAATTATCATGTGAGATATATGTAAGGTCTACTCGAAGTGCCAAATTTAGGATGAGGACTGTCTGTATTTTAATATTCGGTTCTAGTAATTATTTTATGAGGTTACTAGCATCCTCGTGTATTAGGTATGGGTAACTTCTACTGAATACCTATCCTCTCAGGTAGGTATAAACGGATAATTGGTTTGATTTTTGCATTTAATTTAAAGAGGCTGCCTACTTCTCGAAAGGTACCCGTTGAGAAAAGTTGTTCGGTTGGTAGTTTTATTTCGGAGATTACCATCTCCCTCTTTTGACTTTAGATTTGTTTTTGTGCATCCCAATTCGTAACTTAGAAAGTCAAACAATAGATGAAAAGTATTAAATTAGAAAGTCAAATAACAGAAGAAAAGTTTTCATTTTGTTCCGTCTGGTTGCATCCGATCGCTTTCAATTCGGGACGGCATACGCTAGCAAAACTTCCCCCTTTGACTGACTGTACACCGCGCCTCTCGGCCTATATATGAAAAGGTCATTGGCCTGTCTCTCACTCACAGCTGATTGACAATCCGTCTAAGGTATTCCTTTTAATGATAACATTGTTTGGGCGGCAGGTGTCGTAAACTTAGTTGTATCCGTCTTTTAAAAGGGGTCCTCTGGAATTTAATAAATAATATAAAAAAACTCACCCAGTTAGTCACCTCTCATTCTCAGCGTGAAGCTTACCTGGTTACACTATATAGCTAAATCACTTTAATTTTCGACCTCCTCCCTACGCTTATAAAAGGGTAATTAAATATTCCTGTAAATAAAATTGTACCTCCCTAATCTGTCAGGATTCGAACCCACAGTTAATAATTTATTTGATTCTCTGGTTTTCGGTCTCCGTGGATAGAATGCCATCTCGCCAAATCAATAACCTAGCCCGATTAAACACTTCCTGCCTTTATATGTTCACTCTGTTTTAAAAAACGGAATCATTATTTTTATCATTTCCATGTTTTTAAGACAAGTCACTTAGTTTGAACTACATATTTACGAAATCACGTTTAATTTAACACATTTTATATTATAATCGCGATCGCCCAACCCTTAGCGCCCCTGGGGTGATTTTTCACAAAACGGCGCTCTACAAATTATCCAATTATTATTATTGTCATTATTATTAATTGTTTTCTCACTGAGTCGAACCACTTTCACTTCACACAAACACCGGATCAATAATCTTTCACTTTAATTCAATATTCCACAATATTCTCTAATACCATTTGAATTCAATAATTAACTGTAATTTCAAACAACACTTCTGATTTGTATCCATTTCTCGGGGCTGTCAATGCACCCAAGTTCAAGGCTCGACTGTCCCTCCGGTTTCTCCTTTCCCGTGGGAATCTGTTTACTCCAGGCCTGTCTGTCAATAAATCTTCCGTCGTTGTATAAACAAAAAATTTTTTTGAGCACGTTCGTTTATTATTTATCGTTTATTTTTGTGGATATTCAAAACATCACAAGGTAAATATGGCAGCCGTAATGAATTTTAGAGTACCATAATGAACTGCGGGGATGGTTTGGAGAGAAAAACGGCAGCCTTAATCGTAATAAACTGTACAGACGATGTGAAGGCAAATACGGCATCCACAGTCATGATCCACTGTAGGAATGGTGTGGAGGTAAATATAGCAGCCGTAATGAATTTTAGAGTAGCATAATGAACTGCGGGGATGGTTTGGAGAGAAAAACGGCAGCCTTAATCATAATAAACTGTACAGACGATGTGGAAGCAAATACGGCATCCACAGTCATGGTCCACTGTAGGAATGGTGTGGAGGTAAATATGGCAGCCGTAATGAATTTTAGAGTAGCATAATGAACTGCGGGGATGGTTTGGAGAGAAAAACGGCAGCCTTAATCGCAATAAGCTGTAGGGATGACGTGGAGGCAAAGACGGCATCCATAGTCATAATGAATTGGCAGCCATAACGGAATGTACAGCATGTACATGTAGGCACAATAATGATTTGTAAGGATGGTGAGGAGACAAAAACAGCAGCCTTAGTCGTAATGAACAGTAGAACTATATTAACAACCACCACAGCACGGTCATGTGCCTTGCTTTGTGGTCTAAACATTCTTAATGAATGTAATAAACAATGCAATGAATAAATAAAAAAATAAAAAATAATTAAATGTAGGGAAATAGTATGAGACCAGCAGGAGTGGAGGCGTTTACTCAAGGCATACAAAACTCTCCATGGGCTCTAGTTCCGACGATGTAAGTATGCATGTATTAAAAATGATATACGAGTATAGCAAACATCAGTGCATTTTTTCAAAATATAAGACTACAAAACTACTAACCACTGTGATCTCAATTAGCGCTAGTTCTCACGCTCAGCGCAACGCGAAAAAGGTAAAATTGTTTTGCCATTTCAAATGAAAAAATACAATGTAAAAAGATTATTTTTCCTTTTATCAGTACTTCTGCACGCGTTCGACATCAACGCACTTCATTATTTTAATCGCAACCTGTTCAGAAAAAAGAAACGTTATTTCAATAATACTACAAAAACATCACTCTTGCTGGTGGATGAGTTGTTCAATTTTCCCTATATATCTATGAAAATCTTGTCAATGCATGTTTTAAACAATACAATACCTATAATATACCAGTTTTCCGAAGGATAGGTGTGATCTACGCCGTAGATGCCAAGGAAGCCAAGCCACAAATGCAGGAATAAAACGCTTTTTTAAATTTATTTTTTTAAATTAACTCCACACAGGAGGCCCTGAAGAAAATAATTTCCCTCAGGGCCTATGTCATCTTTGGGAATGCTGTGTGGAGGGTCTTTTTGTGGAGAGGAAGGAGTGAACATGGGTCTTGAAGAGTCCCATGTTGTAGGAGGGAGGAAACACAGAGGCCGGCAGTTCGTTCCATAGCCGAGCTTTTGAACTTAAGAACGAATCGTAGAAGCGACCCGTTCTCATGTGACAAATGTCAACCGTGTACAAATGTTGGGCGCGCGTTTGGCGTGTATCCCGACTACGAACCGGTGCCGAAGGGATCAAGGACGCTAGTTATGTGATCAACCTCTAGATTTGAATATAAAGTGTGTTTTTTTCTCATTCTAACACCGCTTAGATCATATTTCTCACCATGACGGAAAGAGAACATCTCTTTAGATGCATATTTGTGCACAAATAATATTTTGTACACATATGCACAAAACTAAAACACGGTTGATATTATCAGGATGTGCATTTTTTAAAACTTTTTTGAGCACTTTTCAAGGATTCTAAATATTTTTTACAATTTTCTTACAGGCTTTTTTGCAGCACTTCTCGTGATAGGATTGGAGTGGCTTTGCAGAAAAAGGAGAGTATCCATAGATAGCAGAGCTGTTCGACCCTTTGCGAATTAATACACCTTTTGACTCTAACGAAAAAAATAAATGAAACCTTCTTGCTTCAAAAATACACACTTAAAATTTTTTGATATATTAGAGATGTCTTTAAAATTCAATAAATTGATAATTTAAAAATACAAGTTACTTTAATTTAATAAAAAAATAATAATATGATAATTTTTTGTTCATTACGAATAACTTGAGTGAGTTCTTGAGTTGTCATTACAATTGGTCGCCAGGGTTCACGAATTAATATTTCTAAACTGTTAATAAAATTGTTGAGATTCTTTTTTACCTTAAACAAAATAAGTTTGTATTTTTTAACAACATCTAAAACGAAGTTTAAAAAAAATTAATAACATATACCTTTATCATGTGTTTGACAAAAAATCAGCCTGTAAATTTTTTTTTGCCGTAAAACATCTATTTTAAAATAATTTTTACAACTTAATAATAATTTGTTTGAGCGAGGATTGTACCTTTCTTCCTTGGGACCGGAGTCAACCACGCTACTGACCTTACCAGATGCCGATCGGGTAGGACCGACATTTATTTCGTATATTAACTGTTGCATATTTCAGAGAGATGCGTATATGTCTGCGAGTGTGCAAGTGATTGCCACCAAAAGATGATAGATTACATTGCCAACGACTACGGATCTATTTTGGAGATTTTAGAAAAGATAAATGTGTTATTACTGGTGTACCTACCCCTTCTAACGCCACATTCGGCACTGTGTTGTTATAATGTAAATATTGTTTTAGTTAACACAATATGTTATATTAAATATGTTTTATATGTAGGTAATGGCAACAATTATTGCTTCATAATGTACCTATATTATAAAAAAAGAATGATTGAAAATAAAATTAATCCACTTCATGTAATATGTAGCAATCATTTTAATTAAAACGACATAAAAAGGTCTTTACTAATATAAATATACGTTGTAGCAATTTTCCATTTATTGTTATTGTATTGAATGTTTCTTTGGTCATATTTACAATAGTAGAAATGAAACAAGTTTATCATAAAAGTTTTTGTTAAAACAGTCAGACAATATCTCAATAATTCGAATAACCTCCCTGATATAACATTTTGGTTGAGGTATGAGAGTAAAGGTTTAATTTTGAAGCCCACCCTAGTTAGAGGAAAGAGATTTGTTATTAACCATAATATAACTATATCTGCTGCAAAAGATTATCATAATATAACAGTTTTTTTGCTACATATGTCGGCACGTAGGCAAATCTTCATCCACTCTTCAAAACTGTTGAAATCAAATAAAATGCAATATTGTATGAAATATTCCAATACTATTCAAAGAACGTTCTAAGAAAAAAAGGCTTAGAAATCAAATACACCGCGAACAGGAGATAATAATTCACACAAGTACCTACCCAATCAAATGAACAATTACTAGGTACCTACCTACACAAAGAAAAAAACATAAACTTGATATTTTTCAATATGTAGGTACAGCTTTCATATTTTTAGGGTTATCTTTAACTATTGATTCGAAAGCAAAACAATAAAGAAAGGTTGATTTAATGATGAAATTATGAGATTTAGAAATTTGATATGCTGTTTTGAAAATAGGAAAGGTAATTAAAATAGGGATTGATACGATATTTTAGTATGTTAGGTTACTTAAAAAACTCTCATATGACGTGGTGCGAAATCGAAATAGATTTTTTTAAATTCAGTAACTTTCCTAGTATAAAGAAGACCTGTTTAAAATATTGAGCGTCCAATGATAATGGCGGATAGAAGCTTTCTTAATAATTTCTAAATATAATGCAAATCTTTACAAATATATAATTATAATATATAAGTTGGTATCTCTACGTGATGTCACCTAAATGCCATTTACAATGGAAATAAACTGTAAATTTGAAATTAAAATTATGTACTTACAGAAAAGATGATGCAATTTAAACAAAATCTTGCGTTTGATAAAAACAGTGATTTTCAACCAGGCGGCAAATAAGCATTAAAATTCACTGATTTGTTCGAATATTTATTACACTACACCAAGACAATACACTAACTGGATCAAAACTCATAAATAAAGTTTTTAGATGGATAAATATTCAGTTTTAATTTTTTTTTCAACGGATTTACATATTTATGTGCTAAAAGAAAGAAAAGATTTAAAATTACCTATTTCTTTATAATGTAATTTGCTTGGCATTATTTTTTCATGTTGTTTATAGTGCCGCGTTGAAAATATACGCAAAGCCGTCACCTAAATGTTGTATTTTTAATGAATTCGGCTTTATCAAATGGTAAAAAGCACACAATAACGATGACACATTTAAAAGGGCAAACATTAAAACAAAAGGTTGTCATTGTTGTGCAATATATTACAGCAATTTATCGCATCTAATTGAGTTTATTTTGAATAATAGCTAATATAAATAATAATGAAAATATTAGCCTTGACGAGTGCAATGATAGACTTGCTCACGCACTCCGAATAATGTGACATTTCTCACACATTCTGATGGCAGTATTTTATGGGCAGATGATGGAAAGTATCCTACACTAGCGCCTCCTGGGACACGAGTTGTGAGGTTTGGTTTACATTAATACATTTTAACGAATTTTATCACCGCCATCTTTATTAATACAGGCCTTGCTCCAGAAAATGCACTAAACCCAGTGCCAGAAGTCCGAAAACAGATCTCTTTAACTGTTAGTTAATTTTCTACATTACATTACACTACAGCGTTAAAGATGGTGGTGATTTTATGCATGATTATGTCATGATACACCAGCGCCTCTAGCGGCCATAACTTGAGTTGCCAGCAAATACAAGTAAATACTGCCATTATATTGATATTTGCGGACTCTAAAGGAACTACTGAAACAAAAGAAACTCAAAAAGCAGATTATTATTAAAATTGAAATAAGAACAACACGTGTTTTTTCTACAATGTTCCAGGAGTAGGTATTATGCACATTTTGGTGAACAGGTACATTAATTAGTAAGAGTTAAAAATAATATATTTTAATATTCGCGCGACCCGAGGATACGGCACCCCTGCGATTGGTTGTCACTAAGGAAGGTTGATATTCAAACGGATAGGTGCTACGGTAGATACATCTGTATATTTATAATACACAGATTCGCATCGTCAATGCCACACGAAACGAGAAAATCCACACTAAAAATAGAAGATGCAGGAATTACACCTGGTGGTCTATTCGAACAACAATCAACATTTCGTGAAAGCTTTGGCTGGTCAAAAATCTTTTCACCTTTCATTGGATTAAGTAAAACAGATCAAAATTGAATATGTTCAACAAAAATAAGATGAAAAACATTTCACCAACCATTTTAGTTACTTATTTTTCACTAGCTGTACCCCGATAAGCGTTGCTGTGACAAACAAACGATAAACGAACATTTATATTTTTATTTGTGTAGATTATTGCACGACAGATTAATTATCCATTTACAGTACAAGATTTCTTATTTAAACATTCTTAACATTTTAGAAATTAGGTAGGTTTACAAAAAAGGTTATTATTTTTTAACTGAATACCGCACAATAGCCTCAACTTCTCTCAATCTGAAACTATGGCATCCTAAATAATTTGGATATATTGTGAGGTTGAAGGTGATGGAAAAAGGAAGGAGATAGTAAAAAGAAGGTGCGGGAGTACCTGACTACTTAGATCGGATCACCAAACATGGCTAAAGCCATTTCAAGCAACGTTTCAATCCTGAATAGTGGTAATGCACCAGGGCAATACTTAGACGATCTTTCACTATATATCATTTAAAATGAATAAATTGCGAAATAACACAATTCAATCAAATAAAATTTGCTCTCGCATTCCGGGTATTGATCCCGCGACCTGCGGATTGCTAGTTGAAAGCCTTACCCCTCAACCACGGAGGCCGTTGTTTGTAATTAAATATATTTTATTGAATATTTTTGAAATTTCATTCGATAGCACCATTTCTTTTGTCGTGCTATGCCGTGCTAGAACAACTGTTATGCGATGCGGTTTTCAAGCACATAATCATCTTTGGGGGTGTTGGATGTAGAATTGGAGAAGTTGAACGTTTTTAGGAGGGAGGGAAAACGAGAAAAAGTGGATGAACATAATATACCTCGTGTTGGCACTGTTGGTGGACTCTCTCGCTGCAGCAGCTGGTCCAGTTTCTTCACCACCTTGGATTCTTGCTGCGGAGTCTCCATCTTCTGTCTTCATGTCACCTGTACCCCTAACTTCACTTTACTTTGATAATATTTGTATTTTTTGTAATACCTGCTTCAACTGTAAAGCGCCCCTGAGGTGATAACTCACAAAATCGGCGCTATAAAAATTGTCCAATATTATTATTATTATATTTTCTTTTTCTCCCTAAGACGTTGGAAGCAGAATGTATCTGATAGCACAGGAAAATCACCTACAAGAGAAAAATAAGTATTCTCTTTAAATTACTGGTAATCCTGTTAAAAACAAAATTGCAGGCCATTATTAGGTTTCCTGATAATCTTTTAGTAAAATACGAATATATTATCACGATGTCGGAATACGTGTTCATAAAAATCAGAATATTTAGTCATTACATATTATCAGGGCAAATGCAGGTGCATGAACGCGTGTTCCGATATATTCGGAATATACTTAAAGTTTATCAGGAAACGGGCTGCAATCCAGTTTTTAACCCGATTACCAATAATTTGAAGAGATTCTTAATAATTTAGAAATACTTACTCATTTTTCTCAGTGTACAATTGAAATAGTTAAGGAAATCTTTGTTTGCCTTAACTCATATTATATTTGTACAATGACTCATCTTTGACAAGGGACTTATCACCGTACACGTGTCACCGTAGCTTTTACAGTGTTGAATTATTCGCCCGAGAAAGAGAAATCAGGTTGGTATTTTTCAAAAATTATAAATGTTTTAACATCGCCATAAATAATGAAACATTTGTAAAAAATCTGGAAAACGACAATAATCATCGACACGTAAAAAAGTTTTGTTTGGCTTATATTACATCTATTTTTATTAGGAGATCTATTTAAAATAAATATACAATTTCTCTTTGGTTTTATCGAGGATCGAATCTTCCTCCCCAGGGAGTGTGTAAAATGAGTGAACCGCGCTATCACTTAAACCAAATCATAAAGGTTTTCCTATCGTTTCGCTTGAGTAGAATACAAAAAAAATATAAATGCAAACTACTAAAAAAAAATATTTTTTCAATATAAATATATGAACGCGTAAATGAAACAACTTTAAAAAATACAGTATTATAGATAAGATTATCTGTGACAGTTTCACTTGATTAACTTTTTTGCTTTCTTATAAAATTATTTATAAAATAAATCACAAAAACAGTTTTGTGCTTGAAATCGAACGTTTCTAGACTCCGTTTGTCAAGCGATTTTAATGTCTATTGCCTACAATATAGGGTATACCAATAATATACACATATTTGGCGTGTAGCTTCCTCTTAAGGGTTAGTTATCAGTTGAGTAGGGTTTGAAACACGTTTATTAGTAAGGCCCAAATTCTTACATTATATTGTTTACCTATTATTCAAAATAAGTATAATGTATTGGTTACCATGAAACAGGCAGTTGCCTAGTATGGTGATTCAATTTATCAATGTCTTTAATAAAACATGTATTTTATAAATAAAATAAAAATGTTCTTTTAATTTATTTGTTTGTTTCTTTCTTCAGCTTCCTAACAATTTTTATTTTATTAAATTAAGTTATTTTTAATCCATCTAGCACACAACTACATAAGAAAGGGTATTATTAAAATGATTTACCTGTACATACTTAACTACTAGTTATGTGAACAGAAAACCTCGCGTCTAAAAAAGTATTAGTCACTAATTTAGTAAATCAAAACCAATATTTCCCCTGAAATCATTTAAGATTTATCGGTAGGTACTCAAATACCTACCTATTTAATTATAAATAAAAATATTTTACTTTGAATTTTTTTAAAATTTCAAATAAGGAATTATATTTTTTTATCCAAAGAAATTTCATCATATAAATGACAATTCCTTTTTTCAAACATTCTTCAGGCCAGTAGGTACCATAATATTGATTATTCCGACTTGAAAGCTCGTGGTAGGAACCACGATCATAACTAACTAACGCTGCTTCCCGCATGGGTAGGCAGAGAGGACGGACCGCCAAAAAACTCGGTCTTGGCACGCACTCTTTGTCTCATTCACAATCATACATACTCTTCTATTATTCTGACTCTTGACATGGCCCGAGTCAAGTATCTGATTCACTTGATCGTGACTTGTTTTCTTCGGGCGTCCCCGACTTCTGCTTACACTCCTTTCTTCGCTCTATCGCTCTACGTGCCTAAATCACCACCATACGCCTCAGGGATCTCATTTCTATATCATTCAATCTACTTTTATCCTTTTTCTGCCAGTTCCGTGCCTCACTGCCTTACATCACGGTAGGTACCAGCAGCAGGTACTCTGGCGGGATAAAACGATAATATCCAACAAGGCCACCATTTTGAACCGGAACCAGAACGTAACAATCAAATTTACAGACATATTTACTGTAGTATACTATAATGTTACCTATTCTGATTATTTTGCCATTTTATCCGCAAGAAAACAAATTTATAATAAGTAAAAGTTTCACATTTGCTAGACGTTGATTAAGTACCTACCTAAATCTAAATAAAGAAATAATTCAAACATTAAAATTTGTTGATCAGGGATACCAAAGTCTAAAATTATGTGCGTAATCGGTCGTGCATATTAGACCTAATAAATACCCTCCCTGCGTCACGTCACGTCATCGAGTATCTCACGGGCGTGATACAAAGAGGAAGAGTTTCCCAAAGTGTTGTAGAAGATCTGCAGGACCGAATCAGATCTTATGATCACAACAAAAAAAGATGAATTTATAAAAATAAAATTATATTGTGTTTTATCTAAATCAGTATTTCCCAAACTTCAACGTAATAATAAATCAAGTAGGTATGTATATAACAAGATCTTGAGCCGAACTGCCGAACTGAACCTCAACTTATGGGAAAGAAACGAAGCAACCGCAAATTGCGCGAAACGCCGCTTGCAGTTGATTCGTTCCTTTCCCGTAATTCTAGGTACGGTTCGCGTTTCGGTTCGCAAATGTATACGTAAATTTGATTATAAGAAACGAAATCTGCCGTATACGGATGCTTCTTAGACCAGAAGTAAAGTCTTCAACAGGGTCTGTTATAATACCGTATGGGAGAAATTTAATATACCTACCATATATATAAATACATTATCCCGATGGCACTCCCAGCAGAAAAATATTGTACAGTGGGCAAGTACATACTCCCATCCGATATACTTGCGGTCAGGAGTTAAGGCAAGGAGGGTGTATGTCCCCCATCCTGTTTGATGTATACATGGATGAGTTGTAAAATCATCTGGACATGCAGTTGTATCAACAATGTATGCATAAATCACATAAACTCCGCGGAAGACATGATCCTCCTATCTCCGTCGATCAAGAGATTGAGATCACTATTAAATATCTGTGAAGAATATGGAAAATAGCACAATATGATGTACAACACGAAGAAGACGGAAAAAATTCTGATAAAAATGCATACGAGTAAGATGCTCCCCGTACACCTTAACGAGGCAAGAATAAATACATGTACAAACGTAAAATATTTTGGGCACATTATTAATCAAGACCTATCGGACGATGGCGATATCGAAAGACAAAGGAGAAGCCTCAGCATAGCGTCTAATATGATTGCCCGCAAATTTTACAAGTGTAGCAATATGTTACAAAAACACTGTTGAACGCATTCTGTACCGGCCTGTACAAGTGTGAGACATTGTGTCACTCCCGAACTTGCTCGATGGAACGACTCTGAATCCAATATAATGACGCCTGCAGAATCATTTTTGGATACAGAAGATACAGCAGCGCATCGACAATGTATGTATTTCCAAAAAAAATGTCATATTTACATATCTATTGTACAATAAATGTGTATATCTACATGGGACGTGTGAGATAGCACTAACCTCCCCACATCCTGGAGTAAAAAATATTATTATTTTTATTAATTAATTCGTTAAATTATTTAACAATTCTCTTTGGCAAACTCCTGCAGGTGGCCCTGCTTGCATATCACTCGGTCGCAGGCTGATCGCTATTTTTAAAATTATATATTCAATGAAATTGTGGCAATGATGTGAAAACAGGTTCTGTTGGACACCGGTGCCATATTTAAAAGGTGTCGCGGCGATCTCTGTCTTCAGTTTCCCCTTCGACTTCGTTCTTCGAGGAAGCATTTTGAAAATCTTTTAGATTTTTTTATAAAAGTTTTATTACAATTCATGTGTCAATGACAAAATTCCGTCCCAATTCCGCTGTGACAGACAAATTCCTCCCAAGGTGAGATTCTTAACTACTTTGCACACTTCTTGTGATGAAAGTATTGAAAGTTAATGTGGTGTGATGTTCAAGTGATAAAGATTTTTATTCACGAAATTTTCACAAAGAAGATTAATTTTACCAATTCGCAACGCCCATAATGTCTCAAACAGTTATTATTAGTCTAGCGTCTAGCCTTTAGTGCGTTGTATAAGTATTTAACTATGTAGTTATGGTAATGTAACCTAATGATTTATTTAAGTATTATTTATTGAATGAAGATGCAAAAATTAAATGGAGTCATTCCATATATTATATAGTATGCATACTTATTGAAAGTAAATTATTTGACCTACTGAGTAATAATACAACCCGAAATGTAATGAAAAATAATTATTGTACTAGTACCTACAGTAGTAGAAAATTATGAGAAATTTGGAAAGGATTTGAAAAATATTGTTTTTAATTTGTAATATTTATTTTCAGGTTAGCAAAGAATTTATGCACCCGTAAAGGCAGCAGGAGGGCAAATACAGGAAACCGTTTGGAGCATCAAGTACTTACCCAGCTGCAGCACGTTCCATAGATATCTCACTGGCAACACTTTCCTCCCAAAAGGAATTATTCAAATCTAAGAAAGGCTTTGGAAATACTCGTCTTTGATTTCGGCATTACGAATAAAAAAATACTAACCAATAATTTTGGAAAATTTTGAAAGAAGTCAACTTGAAATTTATTGATTGATCATTTGAACTGATCAAGGAAAATGGCCGGAGGAGACAAGTGCACGCACGTCAGCAAGGTTAACGGAAATGTTAATCTAGGCTCAGACAACAAGTACGTATTTACCCTACTTTTCCACTTAATTAACACATTCTTTTCTGTCGAAAATACTTAAGTGTGTAGAATTTACTTAACTACCCTTATTCACATGTAGAAGACATATTTGTCTTCCACACCTGCATGCTTACATCTTAAACCAGTAATCTACGGAGGCTAAAGCAGTGTCCTAAATAAAATAAAGAGGAATATTAATTACCATAAAACTAACTCTTTTTCGAATTCATTGAAAGTAATTTTCTTTAATTTACACATCCTGTGGACTGCAAGCCTATTGACCATTCTTTTAAAAATTAAATTTCATTTGAATATAATATTATATCATTGATTGGAACCTGAAAAATTCACGCTATTATGCCGAAATTCCAGTTAGTTTTTGTAAATATTTTTGGAAAGGTCATGGAATTGTACAACAAAAGTGAATTTATTATGGTATGAGCAGAGAAAATTGTCGAAAAAATCTAAAAATGAATGATGGTTGTTGATGTGCTTTTGACTTGAAGATCGCTGCATTCCATTTTATGTCTGCAACATCCTAAAAATCCCTGGACAGAGAATTAGTGCGATTTTGTATGAATGGTATAGACGCCAAATCTAGAGTGAGGGGAAATTGCTTGGCAGCCATCTTGTATGGCAAACTTTTTAAATGATTTGTATGCAAATAATGAACTATTTATTTTATTTTTGTGTTGTTAATGTAGTTACAACAACTTATTATTTTTTAAACATTTTGGTGAGGCAAGGAATGGGATATGTCATTAAAAAAATTAAGTAGGTTTTAGCATTTTATATACATCTTCCCCCTCACCCCGCGGCTTCAAATTGTTCACGAATACCTTTTTTCCAGGGCTTTTTAGGTTCACGGTCTGCAAGCTTATCAAAACCATAGACAAATAAATATGTATATAAAATGCCAAAACCTACTCAATTCTGAAATTATCTTCTTTCTGAAATTTTAAATTTAAAAAAAAAGTTAACAGAAAATTGGGTAAAATGCGAAAATTTTGAATTTGATCATTCTTATGAAAATGATAAAATTCGCGAAATTTTCAGGTCTCTACTCATTGATGTATTCATCAATCTAGTAAATAATTATTTTATTCGTTTGTTCTCAGGAAAGATTGCAAGGACAAGGATCGCAAAATCCCGCAGCAGGACAAGAAACCAGAGAAGAAGGAAAATGGATCGTGGGGAACAACTTACAAAAACAAAGAACATTTTACTAATATGCATTGTTGTTAGAAAATAAATTAATCCAACTTATACTGTTTTTTATTACTTATAAAAATATTGACGCTATTGTTCCTTTAAACTGAAACAGACATATTTTCTAAGACGGTAAATTGAGAAAAAATAGGTTTGTTGTTGAAATACTTCAGATTATTTCAAATAATTTATTGTACAATTTGTCCAAAGATATGTCACTATTTCAACGACAATTTTTCTTCAAGTTAGTAGGTATACCACAATGTTGAAAAGCTCATTCAAAGTAAGGCTTGCTTGAATGATAAAGTGAACGCATTTTTGCAAAAATGATGTTTTAACTTACCGTTTGGCATTTCATATCTCTGCAATTTATTGTACGTTCTTTCTCCGGTTTCGAAAATCTGCTGAATTCACTTTATTATTCAAGCAAGCCTTACTTTGATTAGATGGCTAACTTTGAATGCGCTTTTCAACATTGTTACACCTACCTACCTACCTGAAGATATTTGAAAAAAAAATTGTCATTGAGATAGTGATATTTCTTTGCTCAAATGTATAATTAATCATTTGAAATAATCAGTATAATAGTTTTATTGAATAAAATCAAATTAGAAACATGTGTTTTGATGCATTTACTGTTCATAGAACCAATAATTTCAATATATTTTACTTCCGTAACGGGGGTATTCTAAACTTTAAACAAAATGAACATAATAATGATTACAAATTATTATAAGCAATAATTAGTCGCCTGAAATATCCATACAAATTGAAAATATCTCCTGAGTAAAAATAAATGCCGCCGACGGGAATTGAACCCGCACCTTCTGATATCCGGTCAGGTGCTCTGGACCACTGAGCTACGTCGGTTTATTCCCAACCCGCCAAATAATTCAATATTTACTAGAACTTCAATCAACAATTTCTGATTAATATATTTTTTCACCTGTAAACAACCAATTTTATTGTAAGACCAATTATTGCATTAAATAATTTGTTATATTTTGTGCTATGCATAAAAAAACTTTGTCTTATAAACATTAGTTTATCATTAAAAAATAATAATAATGATTTGATGATTTACCATCAATGAACATTCGGTAAGTTGTCCACATAAATTTTAGATTTACAAAAAAATAATCATTTTCATTTATTCCTTTGCCGTGTATTATCATTATAAATCGGAAAGTTATTGCGGAAGGTTTTGATAATGTAAGTTCGGATCTTTGGGTTTGAATAAATGATAAATTTATTATTCCCGCTAACGAATAGTAGTTTTGCTGGCCGACAGAGGTGAGAGCGCGAGCAGCGCCTCTGGTGGCGTTATAGCGAACCAAACGTCTATGGCGCCAATATTGAAACATTGCCCTACATAATTATAATTGAATATTATATTATCTTTGGCCCTACATAACAACATTTTAATATAATAAATTTATGAATATAATTATCATATAATACAGATTTAAAAAAATTATAATACAGAGTTCATCGACAATTTACTTCCGTTTGAATGTTTGTTTCGCTTCATTTTTACAACTAAACTTTTAATAATGGGATCTGGTAAAAATATAAGATGTGGAAGGTACTTTTATGAGTGGAAGGGTGTGCTGCATATATTAAATTTTATCATCGGTTGTAACTTTTGTGTGCCTTTGTAGATCTACAGAAAGCATAAGACCGCGTCAATAGGAAAAGCTATGGAATGTGTTGTCGCATACAATTCAGGCACCTACAGTTCTGTACGAAGGAAGCTTTGCATGTAAGAATGAACGATGGTTTTGCTGGTGGTTTGACATCACAAGTATAATAATAATAATAATAATTGGATAATTTGTAGAGCGCCGTTTTTGTGAAAAATCACCTCAAGGGCGCTGTACAGTTTATTTCCAAGGATCTACATTTGTTATTTAGACCAACTGTGCCAGCACGAGGTTCGTCATCCGCTCAGGCATGTGTCTGCCGCCAATATAGCGCTGACATGTGTCTGCTGCCAATAAAGAGCGCCGACACAACATCCTCACAAAGACAACAAACCTTGGCAGCACCGCTGTGACGCTCGACAAAGACAGAAGATGGAGACTCTGCTGCAAGAGTCCTAGGTAGCGAAGGAACTGTACCAGCTGCTGCAGGGAGAGAGACTACCCCGTCCACCAACTGTGCCAGCACGAGGCTCGTCATCCGCTCAGGCATGTGTCCGCCGCTAATATAGCGCTGACATGTGTCTGCTGCCAATAAAGAGCGCCGACACAACATCCTCACATAGATAAAAGACCTTGGCAGCACCGCTGTGCAAAATCACCTCATCCTAGTCTACCCTAGTCTCTCCAGTCACCTCCCAGCCTTTCATGCCACCTAGTGCATCCTCTCGACCCTTTCAGACTCCTTCCTGGCTCCAATACCTAAATAAAATCCAGCCAAATCCAATCCAAAATTCTTTCTATTGTCGTGATTCGACGATTTCACACCTCTGTCTCAGACCCTTAGGGCTCGCTTATCGCAGGCTATCATAAGCAAAATCTTGAACCAAAGTCAAAGTGAAGTTTATGTGTGTCATCTGTAACAAAATACATAAACAAAAACAGAAAATAAAAAAAAATAAAAAATAAAAAAAAATAAAAACATAAAATAAAAACAGAAAATGGTGCCCATTGTGTGCTGATGGTGCAGTATTGATTTTTAACACTCTCTAAAAGTCTCTCGTGTCTAGGATTAACGAATTAAGTATGAAGAATAAGTTTTAATGGTGAATGTAAGCAAATCTAAAGTCATGGTGTTTGAAAATGAAAACACGAAAACAGTGTGCAGTATAGTTATGAATGATGAAAATCTGGAGCAGGTGGATAAGTTTGTATACTTAGGAAGTATATAGAAGTATGTAGAAATATAAAGTCACATCTTCGGATCTACCGGATCTGCCCTGATGATGGACACTGCAACGCTGTCCGAAACGTCGGCTAAAGAAGGAGTTAGCGCAACACGGCATAACACCCCAAAAACAAACAACAAAAATGCTTTTGGCCGTGAGAATCTAAAAACTTACCTAAAAACTTACCTTAGGAAGTATGTTTACGAGAGATGGAAAGGTTGATAGAGTTATTGCAAGAAGGGTAAACAGAGGACACTCCATTGATTGAGAACTGAAAGCAGTTGGCGCTAACAAAAAAATGTCCAAAGAAGCGAAGCTAGTTGTCCACAATGAAGTGCTGGTACCTACCCTGATAGACTGCAGTGTGGCATGAAACTGGCAGAGGAAGGATAGAAGCAGACTGAATGCGGTAAAAATGAGATCCCTGAGGTGTATGTGTGGTAAACCAAGTATGATCGTGTGAGAAATATGGATATTTGCAAAAAATGCAAGGCAAGGCAAGCGTAATGAATAAGATCAAAAAGGGACGCTTAGTTGGTTTGGGCATGTAGAGCGAATGAACGAAGAGTGTAGTGAAAGGATAATACGAATGTGAATGGTAGAAGATGTCAGGGACGCCCGAGGGAGACATGGCACGATCGAGTGGACTAAATACTTGAGTTGGGCCAAGTAAAGAGTCGGAATAACAGAAGATTATGTATGAGAAGATATACGATTGTGAATGAGGCAAGGAGTGTGTGCCAAAACCGAGTTGTTTGGCGGTGGTTTTCTCAAGGGGCGCCATAATTTCACTCGCGCCAGGCGCCGTTTGATTCAGAGTCGGCCCTTATTATACAAACTAAGAAAAATACTCCAAGAAATACTTTAGGATTAAACGAAAAAATACACTTTGTAAAACACCACTTTTATTATGAATTAATATTAACAGCCAACCAGGTTTCACTTAGCTCAAGCTTCGTCAGGGCTTATTATATCAACTGTATTATAGTTGATATAATAAGCCCTGACGAAGCTTGAGCTAAGCGAAACCTGGTTGGCTGTTAATATTAATTCATAATAAAAGTGGTGTTTTACAAAGTGTATTTTTTTCATATAATATATAATGTCACATCACAAAGTGTTTGCTTCCTTCGATAAAAAAATACTTTAGTACCAACACTTTTCTTTTTTCATGTAATGAATATGATTAAAATACATAATAATATCATTATAAGATAGATGTTTCATAGAGGGTTATAAATTATTGGAATATTTTCGCAATTTTTTGTAAATTTTATTACAAAACAAATGCTTTTATAGTTACATTGTCATTCGCAAAATAGTTTCCAATGGCCGAAACATTTTTTTTTTCAAAAATATACTCGTAGGTTTAAAAATATTTTATATGTTTTCAGTAAGCGCTGCGCGTTAATTGTTTACTGTCGTTATAAAATAATATATTATTTGTAAATTAGAGAGGTTGTCATTTGAATAAAAAGGGCGATGAAAAAAAACGAATCCTAACTCAACCTACCCCAATCATTAAAACCAAATATTTATTTTATATTTTATTCAGTACTTAACTAGATTGAACATAGCAACATTCGAAATACTTAAACGAGAGGCTACAAACCAAATTAGGGCGTAGGTTAGGATCATGAAATTATGCGATTAATCGTATAAACTTCGACAGCCAATCAAATCAAATACAAATTAATTTGTTGATTATCAATGCATTATATTTATGTAATATGAGTGTTTGTTTATTTTGAATACCCTTCTGTTCTCTTTACACATTCGAGGTTTCATTAGTATTTATATTATTTGCAAACATATGATTTGTAAGCATATGAAAGTAGTCTTTAAATTAATTATGAGTAAAGTTTATAATTGCATGTCTATGGTTACGAGCCTGGTTTGATGGTCGCCTCATGTACATTTGTTTCAATCGTTTGATATGCCATCTCGCGGAAGTTTGCCGGTGTCAAACTGAAAGGTGATTAGGAATATGTATTAGAAAATATCCGACGGGCCATAACAAAAATGGATAAATTTACGTGAAATGCGCTTAGAATTTGTTTATTTAAAATGGGTGGTTGTATAGGAGTAACTCGCAGCAGAAGTGGTGCTATCGACGATTCTTCGGGCAGTGTTTCTAGGCCTAATTCAGGTATGTCCGGCTGCATCATTATCAACCTTGGAGTAATAATTCATGTGGGTCGTTGGCTCAAATTCGCCATCAAAACAGTTTACTTTGATGGACTGTCAAATTAATTTCATGTAACCGATAACACAACACGCCTATACTCTATTTTCTCCAGTTCTGTCTCCTGACATGACAATTGAAACCATTGGTATTCTACTGGAGAAAACGTTTATAAAATTCGTCATCCCTGTTTTTTTTTCATATCAACAGTTATTTTTTTTAACAAATCGCTGCTAAGCCGCTATACTGTAAATATTGTTTCGTTGACATTTATTATAACACAATTTCTCCGATAAAAAAGGAAATCCAATGTTTAATTTGACAATTAAATGTGTACCTTGTATTTTGTAATAATGATTTTTTTGAAGTATTTGATAAAAAAATATCTATCAAGTCAAAATGATGATTGATAGGTCGGGTTATAAAAAGTTTTGGTAAAGTTTTTATTGTGAAATACAACCAATTTAACAAAAACTTTAACCTCCATAGTCATAATTTAATGAACTGCACAGAATTATTGAGGTATTTTTATGACAATCTTTATTACAGTTAACGAATATAATGTGGATTGTAGACTATCCAATTATTGTTGACAACAAGCACACTCCACAAGCTACATGTTCTGGCACATGATATTTAAATTGTTTTAATCTGGCTACAAATTTTGATTTTCATGTATTTCGTTGATAAAAATATATGTTTTCATTGAAAAGGTAAAATTTCTGCACTCTACTTACTTCTCATACAGAAATTATTGACACGTTTTGATCTTACTATAAAAACAACCATTTTCATCGGAGGAGATGGTAAAAGCTCCATGAAAGTTCCATTTTTTTCAATCAAAGTTAAACATTTCCCCTGTTTAGACTCCATGTTTGATATTGTTAATGTGATGTTTGCCGAAAGATTTCGTTTCATTCTAAATAGACACAAATTATTAAAATTACCCAAACTAAGAAACTGATAACCTATTTTGTTCATGTTTTTGTATCTCTCCCGACATAGATAGTTCTTTCTTCAACTAATTAAGTTGAAACAAAGTGTTATTTCAATAATTTGGTCGTATTTAGAAGCCGGTAGAATACCACAATTTTGCCAAATTAAATATGTAACCATTTGGTTCTGAACATATCATTCAATTGACCATTGCTTTTAAGGAAGTTATTCGCTACATTCGAGCAAATAAATTAAATGTCAATTTCATTTCATCTTGATCCTATTCGAGTCGGGGACCAGTTGCTTCGATGAAGTTCACCCTGGCGTCCTAGTACTTGTCTCATTCAGCAACCTGTGTCCATTGCAGACCCAACCTCTCCACGCACAGCCTCTGGAGTAGCGATGAGTCGTTCATGAACGAGCTGCACAATTGAGCTAGCTATGAGCAGTATTCATACGACTCTCGGTAAACTTATATAAAACGGATATATTTTAGGAAAGTAGTGCCATTAAAATTATCCAAGTATTATTTGTTTATAATAATAATGGATCCGTACCGGGGCAGCCGTATCGAGCGAGTGGTATCGGGCAATCACAATATTCTCTTTGATCATTCGTTCTGAACTTACGGCTCCCGTTCAATAGAGCTGTCGTCCAATTGAGTCGACTCTTTAATATTGAGCTGGTTCCGTGACTCCCACTCTTAACGAAATGAGTCACGACCCATTGCTACTCTAGAGTTAGAGCTTTAACCAAATAGTCCGTGGCAGTCAACTGAACAAAGTACTTATTAAATTGATACACAACTTTTTGGTCCTTTTAAAAAACGTATTAACACATTTCTGGCGGGTATTTTTTGCGCTGGCGCTACGCTGTCTCCGTGCGAAGATAAAGGTCCCTCGTGAATTTCTTTAATTTAACAAGCTATAAAAGTACTAAGCGAAACTTGAATATTATTTGAAATGCAACTCAATTAACCTTGTAATATGTTTATTACGGTCCGCCTATCGGTATTTTCCCATACGTGCTTTCTTTAAATACGCCCGACATCTCTCGCTCGCTTGCACATAGGAGTTGAGTGGGACGGAATAGAGATAGAGATTCAAATGTTTCACAGTCATAAAAACCTACATTCCAGGAATTGAATTATTACAATAACAAATAATATACTATCCTTTTGTTAAAATACCGATGTAAACGAAAGGCACGAAGATAAATGTAAAAAGAAGACTTGCATTGCATCGAAAATTATGTACCGTTGGGATATTTACAAAGAGATAGGTATATAATAATCATATAAAAACATTGAATAATTCCGTCTTTTCTGCAATTGAAATGAGAACATCGCAAAAGGTACAACTACCCTTCTCGGTGTTAAGCATCAATCGACCGAACGGGTAGAACTACCTTTCCTGGCCGAAGTGTGTTAAATTCAGTTTTTGTTTATCAAGTGTTAAATATTTGTTATGATAAAATTTTTCTTGCTCCCTTTATTTATAGCACTTAGGAAAGCACTTTTTAATAGGTGCAGAGCTATTTAAAGTTTTTTAAATTCCTGTGGAATTGAAGTGACCATAAACATCTCATACGATTATTGATTGATTTTAATTGAAATATGTTTGCATTAATACGTCGTGTCGTATAACTCATGTTGAATTTATTGATTTGTTTGTGAAAATGTTTGCTTTACAGTGAATCCAGTAAGTTAGTAAACATATGCGGCTTTTTATAAACATTCCGAAGAGTGTTATTGAGGAAAATATATCTTACATTTCAAGAACCATTTTGAAAGTATCCCGACATTCTGCAGCACGAAAAAGTGAAGGGGCATCCATCTAGATCCAATTTTCTCAGTCTTTGTCTTCCGATTTCATGTTCTCCGTCAATCGTTAATCATTCCTTTTGTTATAAGTTTAATGAATTGGTTCTTTTCATTCCTTAACATTGGGCAAAGTTAATGTGTAGTTTTCTCTTCATAATTTTTTGGGAGAATTCCCATTCATACTTATTCTTCTATTATTCTGACTCTTGACATGGCCCGAATCAAGTATCTGATACTCTCGATCATGCCCTGTCTTTCTTGGGCGTCCTTGGGCGATTATTAAATAATGATTTTTTTTTTTTTTTAAAGAAAGACAAACATACCCGGGTTAACCTGACAATATTTGAAAATCTCCTACTACTTTTCGCTACCCAATTTTTTGGATCAATAATTTTGTTCCTTGTCATTTTTAACATCTACGTGCCCTGTCCAGACTTTATTGGTCGATGGTTGTCACCCCTGTTTTCCTTTAATGCATCAGACAACCTCCTGTTTTGCTAAATCGTAGCCATCTGTTTCCAATACTGAAGAGATAGATCAGTCAGTGGCTGAGTTGGCAGTTAGGCGTCGTGAGTTCAATTTCTCGGCTCGCTAAGGTCATTGGTCAGTAATGAATTCGACATAAACCGAGGGTTCTACGACCCTTATCCAATGACCTAAGTCCATCCAGCACAGTTCATTGTCATCCTTATTGAGGCAGCCGCCCAAGTACTCCATTACGACGGCAATAGATTTTCAAATATTGTCAGGTGAACCTGGGAACCTGTCAACCTGGAAACCTGTCAACCTGGGAATGTTTGGCTTTCTTTTAAGAAAATTAAACAGGTATTTTTAAGCTAGCAGTCCGCAATGGAGTGCTCATACCAACCCTGATGTAGGGCAGTGAGGCATGGAACTAGCAGAGTGAGGGTGAAAGTAGACTGAATGCTGTAGAAATGGGGCCCCGAGGCAAATGTGTATAAATTGTAATAATGCAAGATGGTTTGGGCATGTGGAGAGGATGAATGCAGAAACGACTGTAAGGATATGATGCAAATGTGGATTGTAGAAGAAATTGGGGACGCCCGAGGAAGACAAGGCAAGATCAAGTGAACAAAATACTTGAGTCGGGCTGTGTCATGTTTAGAATAAAGGAAATGTATGAGACGATGTATGAATGTGACTGAAACAAGGATGGAGTGCCAAAACTGAGTTTTTTGGCGGTCTATCCTTTCTGCTTACCTCTGCAGAGAAACGGTGTGGCGGTTAGCTAGTTAGTTAAAGTGTTGTGTGCATATCCGTGTGCCCGAAATAAACTCAATGGTTCCTTATTTCCCGTGAAATTGATGAAACAGTTTCAAATATCGAAATTCTTTCTGAAACTGAAACAATTTCATTGGTCTAGGAATTGAAGTTAGATTTCACTTCTAGATATTGAATATAGTTCATTGGTTAATGTGTACTTAAATTGATAATTTCAGGAGGTGTACGAAAAAATCATCCACTATGCCACGAGACCATTCGGTGGAAGTCCGACGTGCCGCTCACAGAGGGACAGCTGCGCAGCAAACGAGACGAGTTCTGGGATACGGCCCCGGCATTCGACGGCCGCAAGGAGATCTGGGATGCCCTTCGCGCCGCGGCGGTAGCGGCCGAGGCGTCCGACTTCGAACTGGCGCAGGCCATTCTGGACGGGGCCAGCGTGTCAGTACCGAATGGCTACCTCACCGAGTGCTATGATGAACTGGGCACGCGGTACCAGGTGCCCATCTACTGCCTATCGCCACCCATCAACATGGTGCGCGGGGGAGGCCGGGACTCGCCGGCCGAGTGCTCGGAGCCTGTGGGCGGGGGCGTGGCGGTTAACCTGCGTCTGCGCCTCTCCACCACGTGCCAGGACGTCAAACTGTCCGTTTACTCTGGAGATACAGTGGCACAGTGCAAGAAGAAATTACAAGTTAGTATTCTATTCTATTTTAAATGTATATTTCCGACAGCGTTACAGTGTCTTATCATTAGCGCAGATTTGTAGATTGTAGCGAAATGAGTACAGACATAAAGATGTTTGTAGAAGTGATACCACTTTCCGCATCAATCCTTTTAGCCCCGGTATTTTAGTATAATAATTTATTAAATTAATGTCGTTTAATTTTGGTGTAGCCGCCGAATACCGGATACCAAGAACTATTAAGGTTTGCCTCATAATAAGTGGTTCTTTTAGATTAATCAGGGATTTATTAATACTCCGCGTATTATAATGGTGACTCGATAGTCGACCTAACTAGTAGCTGGCTAATTGGAATCTGAAACAGTAAGTTTCTCTGAGAGCCTTACCACTGGCCCTGGCGACTACTGGCCACTGGCTCCATCTTGCAGACTTCCACGCAAGCTCTATGCACTGCCATCTGTGCGTGCATCTATGAAGCTCTTTCTTCCCTACAAATTGCCTCTATAATTAGGCGAGACGCGTATTGTGTCCTCCCAGGACTTAACAAATCCGAAGTACTGGCCGGTTTCAGTTAAGTTCTTGGCAATTGTTGGAAAACATTGGATAAAGAAGGAAATAGCGCAACTTGGCATATAACCTTAAAATAAATTACGATAATACATCAGGTTTCTTTCAAAGATGACACTTCTGTTGTTTTATCTATTCAAGCGTACAAAAAAATACTCTTTAATTTTTTAAATTAAAGCGTCCTCTCATTTTAAAAAATTGCTTGTAACAGAATTATGGGTTACGACGGAGTTCTGAGTGGCAGGACTGAATCTGTACATTTTTAAACTAGATTTTTGACAATGCATCAATCAGCTGTTGAAAATTGTCATTAAAAACAACAACAAAAAACAAATCAGAATCTAACCGATAAGATTAAGATAATACACCATAGATAATACACAATAGATTAATGCACAATAGAAAAGCAAATAACTTATAAATACACAAAAGCAAATATAAAAAATAAATTTATTTATATTTTATTATTAAAAATATTTACACAATAATAATATGTATAATTATTTCTGAGGCAATGGAGTAAGGCTTTTCTTCCACTCACGTTGCGGACAACTTGCCGTGCACAGTCCGTACACGTCGCTAATGCGGTCGCGAGACCTGTGTCACCACCAATCATTGTTCAATTCTCGTAATAGCAAAACAAGAATGCTTTCATAACCCAACAGTCTCTTGTCGACTGTTTTGTTCATAGCATTGATCTAACGCATACAATACAAAATGTCTGACGCAAGTCTCAAAGACACGAGTAGGAACGACCTCTCCCAGCTGGTCGCGGGAGACTGGTGTCACTGACGAGTTTAAAAAAAGTCGACGACGTGTGGCTGTGTACGAATCTCCGCCCTGATCTATGACAGTAGTTCTTCTTCTTCTTCCTAGCACTATCCCAACTCATTGCCTAGGTAGGCTGTTGGGGTCGGCTCTTCTCGTTCTCAGGTTATAGCTTCTTCGGTTCTGAGTGTCACTTTCATCTAGGCCGTTTCTTTGTAGGATTTTGGAGCATTGGGTCATCCAGGAGTTCTTTGGTCTACCTCTGGATGACTGTCTTTGAAGCTCTATAGACATTGCCTGCTTCACAGTGTGGTCTGGTGGTCTCCGTCTTATGTGCCCATACCATCTTAACTGTCGTTCCTCTAGCTTACTGTTTATGTCACCCGGCCAACTGATCTACGACAGTAGTTATTACGACAGTAAGTAGAATCGTCGAGTATTAGATACTTGCGTACCCCTATCGAAAGAAAGGCCTTAGAGGTATGGTGAGGCCCAGTAGTTTTGCAGAAATTCATGTGTGACAAAGTCATCAAATTGTCATTCAGTGCCATTTTGTTTTTTTGATAGTTGGAAGGTTCTGTTAAATCCCGATTCTAAGATCATTTCAGCTTTTGAACAAATCGTGATCAGAAGAAGAGGACAACTATCATGTTGTAAAGCTTGTTAGCGTATTAAAATTTGATAGAAAGCTGAAACGCACCTAGAAACTGCGTTAAACACGGACTGTTCAACTATCCGCATCTCTAACATATGTTCGTGCAATCCCCCACCAAATTGTTACCCAATTACCTCTCCATGTCGGACAGTGTGGATTACCTACATCAGTGATACTTTTAGATCGTCAGTCTGTTAAGAAAACCTGTGCTGTGTACATGTTAAGTGACCCTCAGTGCGTTTAATTCAAATCTATTACGGAAGCTTGTGTAGCAATGACCGCAGTGTTCTCCAAATCCATAATATCGATCAAAAAGTAATTTATGATAATATATATTTTTTTAATTGTATTTTATTTAGTTATAAAATTTAACATTTTATATCAAGTGTACATCTAGTCTAAAACTACTATAAAAATATTCTATTACCTACGTACTAATATTTGGACTTCACAACATTGAGACATAACCCACGAAAAACTGCAAGAATTTTGGCTTCATTAACATTTAAAGAGAGTTCATTGAACATTTTGAAACCTTTATAATAAATATTGTTTTGTGTTGCCGATAAATTTGTGTTAGGAAGCCTAAAATCGTTGCAGCTTCTCGTAGGATAGCCATGGACTGTACTATTAATACTAACACTTTGTAAGGGTGCCAGTGTAAAGGGCGCCAGTGTTGAGTTGCCGGCAGTCAGCTCCAGTGGTAAAATCAGGAGACAGTCGGCAATCATGCCTTTACACGGGGAACAGATTCAACAATTCCACTCTCTCATCAAATGAAACGCTAATGGAATGATTCATGAGTGTATTTACAATTAAACAAGCACACACATAGCAAAACACAAAAGGGGCACATAATATACATCCAAAATTAATCCTGACTAATCTATCTCTCATTTTGGTTTCGTCTGGCAGACGTCTATGACAGGCTTTTAAATAGGCACATAATGAGCAAAGGTTTGGTGTACGCTTACATGTGATGTTCCATGAGTTGCTAGGGCCAGCGAGGAGTTACTTCCAGAACATTATAGAGTGGAAAACAAGGTGTTGCTCGTCCACACGTGCCATTGGGCGCGTATTAGGCTGGACGATGCTCTGCGCGCGCGGAGGCGTAATGTCGAGGCCGAGTCTAGAGTTGAAGTGGAAGATGGCTGACGCGTGCTGAAATCGCTGAGATTCTTGGCGCGGTGGGCAGGAATGCATGCGCACCGTTCTGCGTCGCCTAGTTCTGCGTTGAATATTATTTCGCAGGGTTTTTAAATGTGTTTGAGAGATCTGTTACGTAACAACTTCTTAACATATAATCTGGTAACACATTAATTTTTAACTTGTATATAAATACTAGGGTATTATTTATTTATTTATTTATCGTTTCTTTACATTGTATCTTTTTTTTTAAGTTATAATTTTTAACTACCAAATTATTATATACCAAACTTTATTATATACCAAACGTTAACACACACTTAGAATATTGAGTTGGTGTTGCATTGTTTTTATCCTAGTGTATCTGTTACAGCACTATATAGACCTCATACCTCTGTTCTGAATTATTTCCATTCTTTTAACTTGCGTTTTATTGCTCAAAAACATTACACTTGTCAATTCGGATAAGTCAGAATCCCTTTCATCCTAACCTTTGATCACAGCTACCCCAATAGTTGGGTCAAACATTGATTACAGTTCACCAGAAACTGATTCACATACAATATTGCGACTACAAGGACCTTTCAAATGTAAAAAAAATATAATAATGTCCATTTGATGACATTATCATATTTTCATATCTTGTTATTGAATTTCTGCAAAACAACTAGTCTTCAGTGATTTGGTACTACTTCATGGAATGGATAGTTATATTATACACATTCCTTGTTTGTGTGCAATGTACTGTGAACATAGTCATTTCTGAAAGGTCAGGGCAAATTAAGCATTTATTATTTTATACAATCCAATTATTTACCTCAGTCAATTTATTACCTTTTTTTAAATTCAACTAAATTTCAAAGGTTATTGCAATTCATATGTTTCATTATTAGCAAAATTGAATTTACACGATTAAATTTGAATTCCCTACCATTCTGTACATTCTAGAACATTTTTCAATTTGGCTTTTATTTCTTATCTTTTGACATACCGTAACATGGCGCGACTTTTGAATCGGGGGGTGACTTTGATCATCGCGGATATATGCATATATCTGACTCCCACTCAGAAATTACTCGCTTCTTTTAAAGATTCTTTTGCCAGTGCCAAAAGTGCCAAATTATTTGGTTTTTAGTTATATTCAAACAAATTGTGAGTTGAATAATTGAGAAGCTGTGTTTTTTTTTAATGATATCAAAGTGACCACTCCCCAAATACACTTACAATTTACAAAAAATATATATTTCGATAGTATAGCTAGAGATGGCAAAATTTCGTTTTAACTAAAAACGGGACAAAATATTTATGTTTCGAAAATAGGGCATTTATAAGTTTTCTTTGCGTTTCAAGGCATTTGAAAGTGTTTCCAGTGATTTCTATTTCGCGAATTAACGCGAAAAACGTGGTTTTGGCCGTATTTCAGCTAAATTATTCTATTGCGCGAATTTCCCGAAAATACCGGGTATTAAAATAATATGTGAGAATTTCAAAAAATCCATATTTACATTACGATTTTTTATAATTTTGTTACTATTTTATGTGTAAATATTTAATATTTTTGTACTGTAGGCTTAAATTGCTTTTTGACATTACACAAATTGTGCGAAATAAATTACGCCTATTGATGTTAATCGCAATCTGCATTTGTTGTGTTTGTGTTCGACCCGTACTTAGAGTTTCCTTCCTTATTAATTTAATATTAAAATTAATTATTTATAATCTTTCACATGGAAATACTTGCAAATGAAGGTAAACATATATTTTACCAAAAATACTTAAAATATGCGCTAAAAACATTCAGGAAATAGATTTTTTTCTATTTTGCTACAAAACGCTAAATTATGCCTCAAAATGCTATAAAACGCTAAATTTCCAATTTTTAATGCTAAAAAATCTGAAAATTAATGGTAAATTTTGCCATCTCTAAGTATAGCCCTTCAGTACATTCACCACATTTGTTCAGTTTGCAATGTTTTCTGTGTATTTCAAATCCGCTATATTTTTAATTTTCTTATTAATAATGAAAAGATACACGAATTACAAATAAATATGATTATAATTATTATTATTATAATTAATAATATTATAACTTATTATAATTCTTGTTTTCAATTAATTTATTATTATCTATCCACACACTTCCTTCCTTTTATAACAATCTCAGGCGAAATTACGTAATGATATTTTATGGACATACGTAATAGGTACTAACTACAACTATGTAATAACTAAAAATATCTAATTGTACTGTGTATGTCAGTTACAGTTATTAATTACATAATATATGTATTTGATATACCCCCATAAATAAGCAGGGCTTGTGTGTATGGGGGGTAAATACATCTTTCCAGTGTATTCATTTTAAATCAACATAACTATTTCTAAATAATAAACTTTTAATATCAAACTTCAAAAATCTTGTTAACAACGCTAACCACATTTTTACTTAATTTTTTACTCCAATCGTAGAAAAATTGATAGAACTCGATATCTCGAAAACATATTCTTGTACAAAGAAGAGTTATTATTTCACTTTTTCTCGTCTATGTAATAAAAATAAGAAATAAGTTTTAGCGGTGCGAATTACGAATTTTTCATTTTAGCTATTTTTAGGATTTTATTAACGGATTCCAGTATAAATTTTTGAGGCAAACTGGAAAGAATTGTTAATTCTCTTTCTAACGTTAAATAAATTATGTACTTCCACATGATAGAAAAAAAGTTAAAAATACTTTTATAAAATATGTACGCCCGGTCGTATATGACCCTCAAAAGCTGGAGGGGTTAACCTGTTGAAAGCCAGAGCATAAAACAGAATTTTTTTTTTTTTAAACCTTCATAAAAATCTAAAGTTTTACTATCAAGTCACCCGATTTTATGGTATATTACTCATTTTTTAGGTAGTTTACATTAATATTTTTTATTAAGTAATTTATTTTTTTATTTGTGTTCTACTCAAGCGAAACGATAGGAAAACCTTCAATTTATCTAAAGAAATTTTTTGGTATTGATAATGTACACCAATTCGTTATAAATATTAATCAAAATAGTGATTTGGCATTAAGCTTCGTCTTAAAAGAACAATATGATAAACAGACAGATTAGATAAGTTGGTTGTTTATTTGTTAGTTTTCTTCAATGTCCTATTTTGTCATGGAACTGTATGGCGGTCTATTCTCTCGGAGAAACAGCACGATGTTCAATTAGTTATGATGACACAACACTAACTTGTTATGTGTTTTCAGAGACAAGAAAACGTGGAGCATTCCCGCCAGCGCTGGTTCTTCGGCGGCAAGCTGCTCGGAGATAAGCTCGTCATCGAGGACGCCCACATCCAGGCCGGCTATGTGGTGCAGGTCATCGTCAATACCGAAGATCTGGACAGCTAGTGCCACCAACAGTACAATGCTAGTGTTAAAACACACCACTGTTAGGCCTAGTTGCTACTACCGAACCCCCCCCAAATTTCAACTGTCGTCAAATCTACCGTCAACGCAATTTACGTTGGGTTGAATTTACTTCACACTACGGCTGCCGTTAGCCGCCGACTCTCAGCCTGTTAGCGTTTGGTCAAATTTGGATGACCATCAGCTTATAAAAGAACCCAAAATTTTACCTAACCGGCAGAGAATTAGAGGTTAACTATGATTGTTTTTAAAATTTATTGTCTAATGTCAAAAACTGTCTTCGTCGTTTGTCAGTTTGATGACAATGTTTTGACCGTGAAAGGGGTTCTGTTTTATGCTAGGCCTTCATTTTACGTGACCGGGTTACTGTGCCTATTAAGGGACCGCACAGTGACCGCATGTTTAATCTGAGACTGATACCCAATTTACTACTGAATGTATTGTTTCCACGAAGCGACAATACGTTATGGACCTATCGGCGAATTAAAAAAAAAAAAAAACTCCGCAAATATCAATTGAATATGTGATCTTTGAATATATCCATGTTATTATTTTCTGGAGAACACATATTGCAAATTTTTTTATCATTGTGCAGTAGATTCTCGATTTACTGGGTTCGGCTAACAGGGATTTATCTTAGCAGATATTTAGCTTGGCAAGGATTCATTCTGCTAGGTAACAAGGATTTAGCTTAGTGGGAATTCAACTTAGCAGGTATTCGGCTTAGTAGGGATTTAACTTGGCAGAGATTTATTTCGCTAAAAGAATTTTAGCTTAGCAAGGATTCAACACAGCAAAGATTCGGCTTAGCGAGGATTCAGTTTGGCAGGGATTTAGCTTAGAAGTCATTTAGCTTAACCGAGACATTTTTAATGCCTAAAAGATGTTGTTAACCAATTCAACAATTTTTGATAATTGTTTTATTTGAGATTTAGCTTAGAAGGGATTCGGATTGACGGGGATATTTCAAATACCCAAAAGATGTTGTTTTTTTACAGTTAAAAAATACTCAAGTTTAATTATATGTTAATTATGAAATTAATTATGTGGCAGTTTGTTTGTTTCTGCCGCTTTATGTATGTTTGCGCACAATTCATGTGGTAGTCAGAGAGTTTTCCTGAAAATGTTGAGTTATTAGTTTAAAATAATTCTGGAGAATTGCAAACATTATTTGTATCTCTAGGCACTTGTATATTGCGTGGTAAGTTTGTCTTGTCCAATTTTGTATATGTGTAAGAAACCTACTTATATTACAAAGCATTTAAAATATATATATACATTTGGATTAACCGGTATCTGTTTTCAACACGGAAAATCGAGAATCTGCTGTATTTATAAATAATATTATAATAATAAAAATGGTATTTCATGATTTATGTTAAATTTTATAAAGTTGGGTAGCACACAATGTGACGCGTGTACGCGCTATTGTCTTAATTAAGTACTTAACATTAAGGTGTTATAAGATTTTACCACTTTTATAAAATTGTAACCTCATTTCGTGCGTGCTATAAATTTTATTTGTTTGTAATTGACACTAGATATCAGACTAATATTTTTTTGTAATGTGTAAGCACTTAATACTGTACACCTGCAATTATAATATTAACCCGTTGTACGCGGACGTCAGTTGGATTGCGAGCGGCCATCACAACAATTGTCTTGCGTACACGCATCAATGAAAAAGTGCCGCATATAGGTGCTTTATTTTTTTTAATGCTTTTTGGTTTATAATTTACTGAGTAGATGAGTGGAAAGTGGCCTATTTACAAAAACATGATTTTTAGTTAAATTTAAACAGTTATGCATTGTCTTCGTTCCGCTGTGGTAATTTATTTTTTTATTTAATATCATTAGAGACCTGGAAAATTTGCATTTGTGATGATACTAATTCATATTTTTCAGGCGATTGTGTGGTAATTTAAAATATAATCTATATAAATAAAAATGTCCGTTTGTTCAAAATCTTAAATCTCTGAAATTTCTTCACCGATTGCTTTGTAATTTTGACACAATGTTGCATTCGAATATTTGTATGTTTTTATATACCTGTATTACATAGATGTCATTTGTGACAGGTGAAAACATGCTTTTTGTGAAAAACAGTGCCATCTGTTGGACAAACATGCTTTTTTGAAAAACAGCGCCATCTGTTGGACATAAGAGCAACACTCGCCATTGTTTCTCTATCTGCACAGCATTGCGTGGCGGGGTACAGCTTGTTACATAAAAATTAAATTACCTAAAATTAAAATAGGTAATGTTATATATTCTAAACATTTCTTTGTCTATGGTTTTAACTAGTTAGAAGAGCCATAAAATGGAACGTGGCTAACTTCATGTCGAAAAAGCAGCGTACTGTCATGGTTCTCAATTTAGATTTGACTGTTTTCGACTTTGAAAAAAAGGCACATTTTGCTGCAAAAAAACCGAAAACTTCACATAACATCACCTTTGATGCAAAATACCACCACTTTTCCCACGAAATAATGCGAATTTCGCCAAAAAATAACGCAAAATTTTCAGGCTTTTGAAAAAGTATTTGAACGGACATTTTACCGTACAGAGATTTCTGAAAGGAACGTTACATATAAAATGGTTCCACTTAGCACTAACTATTTACAGTTAATAACGTAATAAAATTTATGTAAGGCCGTTTTTTCACCAATCAAATCACGTTGGCCATAAAAAATACATTTTCTTTTATGAAAAAGCTCATCCAGTTTAATAAATTGTCTCAGTTGGCAGAAAGCACCACAGTACACAAGGCAGGTCCTGATATGAATTTTTATGTTACCAACATGCAATATTTGTATAAAACCTATCCATTTAAAACAAATGTATTCCATTAACTTTTATTTATATATTTAAATCCTTCAAATTGTATTTACATACTAATAAAACAAAAAATATTGTTTATCTTTGTCAAATTAATTCAATTTGGTTATCATTATTTTTTTTATGTGTTTAAAATATCACTAGAAATATAAAAAATATATCCTAAAAAAAAACCATTGGAAATTTGAAAAAAAAAGTAATCTCATTCTATGTTTTTTATTTATAATTTTAGTGTCTCAGATTTTATTTTATCTAATTCCTAATTGTATTGATTTCCATTGTTTCTTTATTTTAAATGGTTTAAAACAAGTAAAGAAAAATAATATCACAAGAATTTAGTGTAAATAATATTTTAGAATTTGATGTAAGGGGATTACCTATGCAAACGGAATTCAAGTAATGTAAAAAGCTATGCATATTTTATACAAAATTATCGTCGGCAAAGAATCTACACGTCATATTTTAAAATAAATAATATATGCATATTATTGTTTGTAACTGCGATAAAGGAAAAAATGTTGCACTTGCTAATTAAATATACTCAATGCAATGAACAACGAAATTGGTATAAAGACCTAATAAGTAATAATGAGCTGTGTTATTGCAATAATATATTACGTTAAGGATTATGATGGCGGAATAATAGTCAAATAACCTTCTTTCTTCTAGTTCACTCATTCTGATTAAAAAATAATTTGATTGGGCTTGTAGAACTAAATTGATTATGTGAACTCAAAAATGCGCTTGGAACCGTAAGATTCGCATTGAATGATGAACAACGATCACATTGTAAGATTCTGCAGGTTGGACAAAGAATGATGCATGACAGGTCACCGTAAATCATGAGCAAGTGGGTTGTGCCTCAGTGGGAATAACACATAAGCAGACTGATGAAGAGATGGACCGATGGAAGAAGAATGGAGCAGAATGGGAAGGCCTGTGGAGTGGAGAACATTTCTGTCAATGGAAAGAACATAATATTGACGTGGATTTGCATTGGTCTTGGTCGATCGTGAAATACCTGATCATTGTAACACGATCATAAACCACAAACGAGTAATCGGGTTACTTTTAAAAAAAAAACAATCGTTAGTATCCATGTACTTGTGATTGGTGCTGATGTGACGAGCGATAGATGTGTAAATTTTGTAGACTAGGCATCACAAATTTTATTCTCGCGACAGACAAATAGAGATGGTAGATACCTGAAATCTAAAATAGGCTATCGTTAATCTACTACCTTACTTACGTCAGACGAAAGTACCCGATCAAAGATCTTGGTATTTCGGTACAACGGGTACTTTTAACTTACGGTGGCCAGCTGCGATCTCTGTTCATTAAGTACAATATATACGCGATTTTATAAAAAAAGGATGATAAGTTTATCTCGTCAGTGAGAACTGAATATACCAGTTTGATAAAACGTGTAGTTTCTTTGCCGACACAATGTAGATCCTTCTACATTAGCTGAAGGGTTGCGGCTTGAGGGGTGACTCTTCACTCGGCAATAAGTTGTGCAGCCACATTGGTTGCAGCGTCAAGTCGTGTTCACTACGGTGGTGATGGGAACATTTAGAAAATTGAGCTACAATTATGATTTTGATGTACAGGGTTTCTGAAATGATCGTTCACGAGTTTGAAAAAGAATAAATTAAACATAATGACAAGCTTATTATGTCTGATGTGTTCATTTATTATTATCATTATTTAAGCTTTATTTCTAATCTGTAATTAATTAACCTGAAGTTATCTGATCTCTAAACAAATGCTGATTCTCTCTTTCTCTCATAAGGCACCTACACATATATATATTTTCGTTCGAAATGCAATACCACGGATGTGACAATATTTTAATGCCATTTGATTCATAATCACTTAAATGAAACCACGAAAATGATTGTTTTTAAGACAATATGTTACACTGCTTCCAAAGATAATACCGCGTAACATAACGTTTGTTGTGGTTTTTTTCTCTCTCCCGAACAATTTGTTTCATGTCACTTTCACAGTATTGCACGCCGAACGACAATATATTATTTAAAAAATCAAATTTTACAATATCAATAATATTTTATTATATTGCAAATACTAGTTATTTTTTTTATTGTTTATATGCTTTATAAAATCTGCTTAAAACGTCTATTAGACAGAAAATTTTTCTAAATTATTGTAAATATTGATTCTTTGTGAACAGTAAGAGAGAAAACAGCAGTTAGATTTTGTATGGATAGCTACTGGAGGACTTCCCTCTTAAAGCATGCTACGGGTTTTCGGAACAAAATGATAAATATTTTTTGTTGCTTTTAAGCCATATTTTGTAATTAATTATTATAGTAAATATATTACTCTTATGAAAATTTGGCAGATAATTATTCTGTTGTATTCGTGCAACGCGGTGAATACAATATAATGCTCGGTATATATGTTATATTTTTTCTATTATGTGTTACTTTATTGCTGTAATCTTTACCCAAAAAGAAGTTGTTCTCTGAACATACATATACATAATTATATAACTTCCTTTTATGTAAAATGTACATAAATTAGGCACCAGTAATTACATATGCCATTTTATGTTTAGCCAGAATAAGTTTTAATTGAAATTTAATTTATAACTTGTGAAGCCAGGGTGATGTTTTATGGGAAATTAATGTAATAAGGGCTTGATAACTTCCAATTAAATTCATATCATCAGAACTGCCGGACCTAATAACCAGGAACAACTCATTTACTAGGTAAATTATTGTATAATTTTTATAGGGGTATTCCAGGGACATTGAAATAGAATACACGTCACAAGCCCTCAGGTAAGTTCAGAAAAACTAATCTTGGTCTAATTTAAAAAATGATTATTTATTGCACATTATTTAGTAAATTTTTTTTGACATCCAAATCAGAGGCCAATAATATTATAATACATCTAGACACGTTATAGTCTCACAAAATGTGGTAAGTAACCAACATACTTACGTTTCCAGCAAATTTTTATTTCAAATGTTGTTTATGTATGACAAAATAGACATTCTACATCAGGGGTGTGATTGAGATGATAATCTTACTTGCTTATATGTACTAAGACGAATACTGAACGCTGTATGACATGACTTATGCCAGTAGGTTGTGCTTATACTTATGTGTTGCTATGTTCACTATCTCGCTTTCTCTAATAGTGCTGAAAATCTTCAGGAAAAATCGATATAATTGTTATTCCTTGGCTTTTACTAGTGTTTTCCATGTAATGGAAAAACTTTCATTATTATTTTTCTCTTATTCCGCTTCACTCTTAATAAGCAATATTTCACTTTGAAATAAATGGATTTAGCTTTATTAATTCAAAACATGATTTATTATGTTGGGGGAGACAGAAAAATACGCACTTTTAATTTTAATTTCATTTATTAAGTCACTTACGATTAGTGTGCGGCGTCGTTATAGTCGCAGCCGACGGCGACTATGTTCATATCAAGAGTTGGATTATATTCATAATATCGTATTAGAATTAAATCACAAACCAGTCTATACAAACCTAGCGTAGCCCACAAACTACTTGAAAACTGGGATATAACTCTAAAGGGGACGCGAGCAGGCGTTCCCCAACATTTATAGTAACTTTTAGTAATAATATAACTAAATTCAAGTATTAATTCAAAGTAAACATTCCATATTTACCGTGAAGCGGAATTCGTAACCTTTACCCTTTCATTTAACACCCGAGGGTATTTTAGCCCTCATTTATGCAATTTGGTTAGAGATAGCACACGACGCGTGACAGTTGGTACTAAAATCGAAAGTACGACAATTACCGTATCTTTTGCTTGCCACTTTGAGAGTTCTAAAACATGTCCAGATGTATTGAAATGTCATTGGTTGAAACTATGGTGTAAAGTGGATGATAGCAATTCCAAATGGTCTGATTCTCATAATAATTAGACTTCGATTCAGGTTGTCTTTTGGTGTAGCGAAGAAAGACTTGTATTGTGAATTGTATTCTATTTCAATTCTTTGGGATATTACAACGTGCCTTATGTAAAATATTCTATCTACAAATCTAGCTTGTAGATCTTAGAGCCAGACCAGATAGAGCCATTTTAGCTTGAAATATTGAATTAAAACATATAATATGGTAGGTTAATATAATATTACCAGTTGGCACAAAATAAAATTTTCAAAATTATTATTTATTCATGGCAACAGATTTAATTTGATTAGTGATTGAGTACTTTATGTAGGGCACGTTGAACAATAATAATTGATCTATAGGATAAAGAGTATTGTGTGTATTTTGCAACAGCGCAGGTTTGGCTGTTAAATTATAATTGGTCTAGCATAATTTAACATAATATTTTAATGAACAAAAATTTGTGCGTGTTTTAACTTTTTATAAAAATGTAATTAGGCTACAAACTACTGTTTGATAATATTGTTATGACTAATATTTAATTGTTAAAAGAACATGATTAAACTTAATTATTGTAATTAATACAGATTTATGTAATATTATATTGCTTATTTTTATTTTTACATCTTTTTATTCTCCAACAAATAAACAATACTTACATGGAACTTTGTTGTCTATTTTTTTTACGTCGCATTCAATTACCAAATGAAAGAAGTTTTGTGATACATCGGGTTTAATACATCGAGCAGTACATGGCGTCGTAGTCTACAACACAAAACATAGGTGATAAACATCTTAGCATTATCCTATCTAATTTCTCTCTGGGCTCCGGGGTACTGAAGTTAATATTACGGCAAGACACAACACAACAGAGGAAACAGGTAAAATAACAAACTCACGTGCATCTTGTATATAGCGTTGGTCGTGATTTAGGCAATCCCTCGAGTCGGCCAGGCAGGTAAAAGTGGTCTACCTGTCCTCTGGTATCGGCTACATCCTTGGGTTATTCAAATAAGACCCCCATCTTATTTGAATGGGGCGGCCGCTATGCTGCGAGATACCTCGGCACAAACCGTTGGAGTACGACGCGGGAACTCTCCGCACAACCATTGACGTGACCAAGCTCTAAGAGCGTTGATTTTGTTCTGGGGGGTCACGGGTTATGGCTGTGGACTCATTTGTTGCCGCGTTACTGCGTGACTGGCGCCGTGTTTGCGGCACGTGTTGGAACTAAAAACTAGTATGGATTTCTCCGGCATTTTGGGAGTCTGTAACTATGGCTTATTTGCATTACATGACACTATGATGTAATTAAGAGTGTCAGAATATGTGAAATAATTATTTTTATCAGAAAACTGTAGTATACTGCAAGCAAATATGATTTAAGATTTTCACGGCCAAAAGTATTTTTGTTATTTGTTTTTGGGGTGTTATGCCGTGTTGCGCTATTTCGCTTTGCCGTGTTGTTATTTCTTTTTGAGGTGTTATGCTGTGTTACGCTAACTCTTTCTTTAGCCAACGTTTCGGACAGCATTGCAGTGTCCATCATCAGGGCAGATGTGTTATCTGAGGTTGTGGTGAAATGTGAGTATCTGAAATCTGATCTCATACATAAGCTCACATTTCACCACAACCTCAGATAACACATCTGCCCTGATGATAGACACTGCAATGCTGTCCGAAACATTGGCTAAAGAAGGAGTTAGCGCAACACGGCATAACACCCCAAAAACAAATAACAAAAATATACTGCAAACATTCAACTATTTATTTCAACGTTCTATCAAATTTATTTGAAATTATTTACTTTCAGTTTAACTGAAATTTTTAAAGGATAGTTAAAAAAAACAATTTATTATTGGATATAATCATAGAATAAAGAACACTAGAAGTGAATTTCATACAAATTTGAATGGAAACAATTGTCCTCACTGACTTGGTATCCTTTGGTTCTAGACCATTTAGCATGCGCTCTGTCTCTTTTACACTTGCCCAACCTCGCATATCGCCATCCCATTTGAATTTCATAATCATGGTAAAACACAGTTTTGTATTGTAAATTGAACCTGATGGGTCAGACTTTTGGATAATGAATCACGCCCACATGGCATTTATTAGGTTCTTCTTTATTCTATGGATATGATGCACAGAATAATAAAAAAATCTGTTTAAATAATTTTATTTAATAAAATACTCCTTACTCAGGTGAATTAATATTTCACTCCAACAATTATATCAATTGAGTTAGATGTTACTTATACATGCATTTTAATAATAACACAAAAACTATCAAACCTAAAAATGAACTTAATACTAACGTATTTATAATGACAACAAAACTTATTCATAATATTTAATTAGTCTCTTTAAAATGACTTAAATGCACTTGTTTGGTATGCAAAACACATTAATAAATTTATGCCACAGGCCAAATATGACAGACCCGTGTGGAGCTGATATAAAAAAAAATGTTTTTATTATTATGTATTACAAATAAATCACAAAAATAAAACAATGTAGCAATGGGTCATGATTCATTTGATTGATAGCGGGAGTAACATTACCAGCTTAATATTTTCGTACAGCTCAAAGAGTCAACTAAATTGAACAATGGCTCAATTGAACAGGAGCCGTATGAACAATGAGCTCGCCCGATGCGGCTCTCAGATCCACAGCATAAGCGTACGATCGTACGACTCCTGGTACTGGTACGCGGCTCCGTATCACGAGAAAAATAAGATGCTAGGTAATCAGTAAGTGTAGGTATATATGTCCAAGTCCAGAGCCGTTCAATTGAGACGTAGTAGGGGTTTACCGGGAGTCGTAAGAAAAAAAAATCAAAAAGAGCTAGCTCTATTGTGTGGCTTGTTCACGAATAACTTATTGCTAATACAGTGTCATACATACATTCAGTCTAACCGTTTTCCTAGCACTAATTATTAAATACTCCATTCATTTGTTACTGTAGTAACTTTTGCTTGAATAAACAATAAAATAATAATTAATTAAGGTAATTTCCCACTATCTGAAATCATTTCTCTACCAGCCCGAAAATGAAACAATAAAGATTATTGTATTTCATGTATTTGTAGTAGGATTTTTAAAGAGGAAACTTATTTATATTTTTGCCAGTTTTAGCCAATCGTGTCCTTTTTTTTTAAATTTTACGTCCGTCGCTCTTGGACACACCGACCCCCAAAAATCTTATCCACCCCCATAACTTTTTCCTTCCCAGATCTTCCTCTCCTGCTGTTCCTTAAAAATAACCCATACAGCATTCACAAATATGACATAGGACCCCGAGGGAAATTATTTTCTTCAGCAAATGTAAAAAAAAAACAATGATTTATCAATATTTTCAAGCAGAGAAATGGTTTCAAATAACAGAGGAAAGTACTTTAGTTAAACTATTTCAACACAGAGTTAAATCATGAAAAGGCCTCTTGTTAAAAAAATGCAATCCTTCAGGCTAATTCAACACCTCATTTCATCAGAATGTTTTATTGTTTTCTTAGCTGGATATGGGATGAGAGTTATTTGGGAACGAGTCGGAGTAACTTCATCTCGTGCGTGAGCCAGACAGCCAGGCTGAGCAAGACGAGAGAGCCGGACTGGTGCGTGGCGGCAAGGTGCGTGGGGACATACATGAGGAGTGTGCTGATGCCAAGTCCAACCTGCAAACGTCAATATTTTCTTAGTTATATCAGTCTAAACTTATTTTTCATCGATCTGACGATTTGGTTTTGAGCCGTGTCTATGTTTTCATGCATTTTAAAAGACATTAATCAGCTAACATAAACCCCTAGCGATCGATCTTTTAAAAATTTGACGTTAAAAAATTTCAATTTCGAACTTGATTTACTCGAAAACGAAAGATCAAAAAAAGTTATAACACAAAATTGGATCCAAATGTGTGGTAGATTCACCAGTTTCGCGCTTGTAATACAAGTTTCCAGACACCGTGTACATACGGAATGTATCAGGACCTTACCAGACAGACTATACTACAGTAATTCCTGAGCTTATTCAGAGTAAAAATGTAGTATGGCATTTTGGTCTCCGGTGACATTTTTTATCAATTAAAAACAAAGAAATCTTTATTTATTGGACCAGTGATATGCGCTGCCTATTCCCACAGCATTGAAAACAATGTGTGGTACAAGTATGCTGCCATTAGGTTCTTCATAACAGTCATCAAAATATGATCACAAGCTGACAGGCTGAGAATCAGCGGTTAACGGGGATCATTATTGTCCAATTTGATGAAAGTGTCAAAAGTCAAGGGGGTTCAAAAACCAGGCATAACTTGCAAAATCTTAAAAAAATTAAGTAATGAAAGCACCTGAAGCCACGCCATTAAGCCGAGAGCGTTGACAGCCATCCTGGCCTGCGGAGGCAGTGTCTTCTTCCTGGCCATCAGCCACAGCGCCGAGATGACGGTGACAGTGAGCGTGCCGAGGACGCGGTGGTCCAGCTGCACCGTGGTGGGGTTCTCCGTGAGGTTCTTCAGTGCGGGGGACAGGGCCAGCACGTCACTGGGAATCCAGTGATCACCCATCTTCGGGAAGGAGTTGTACACCAGGCCGGCATCTAGACCGGCTACAAAGGCGCCTGGAATAACAATAGTAATAATTGGATTATTTTTAGAGCGCCATTTTCGTGAGATGGCCTCAATGGCGCAAATGATGAAAGATAAGTTAGTACTTATTAAGAGGAAAAAGATACATGGTGTCCAGAAACTTGTAATACAAGCCGGATACTGGTGAATACAGATCACATAAGTTTTTAAGATTTGAGTTTACGCTTTTGAGTAAATCGAGTATGAAGTTGGAATTTTTTTGGTCAAACTTAAAAATTAATATCAGCTGTTTAATGTCTTATAAAATACAAGTGTAGACCTGACTCAAAAGTTTTTTAACCGTTTATTGAATGAAAAAATTGAAATAACAAAAAAATCGATGTTTAGATTGAAAAAAAAAGTGATGTAGTTTCACTATTTACTGCTTGTACTACGAGTTTCCGGACACCGTGTATATGACAGATGGAAAAATCGAAAGAAATGAAAGTAGTAGGGCTGTCATGGAAGGTAAAAGTTGAGAATTTCATTAGACAGATTTTTAAGAGATACATTAAATCCAGAGATGTGCTTTATTTCAAATAAATCCATTTCAAATGGAAATGCAAAATGGATAATACCCACGAATTTCTAAAAACCATTGTGCATTTTGCATTTTAAATGCTTTTCTCAATGCATTTTCCATTTTAAATGCTTTTTTGCAACATTCTTCCTACTATCTCCACTCATATTTTTTTCATAAGCCCCAAATATCAGTCGGTCTTCAACCTCGCTATGAGAGATAATTTACATTTGTCAAGTTGCTCTCTGGTAGGAGCCCTGGCAATTGAGTGATACCATTACAAAAAATACTGATTCAAATACTGAACATGGGGCCATGACTCTGTAATATTAAATATAAGCAGTAATTGTTGATTGAGGTGCTGGTACATATTGAATCATTTGGGGGGTTGGAAATAAGCCGACATAGCTCAGTGGATACAGAGCACCTGACCGGACATCAGAAGGCAAGGGTTCAATTCCCGTTGGCGGCATTTATTTTTACTCGGGAGATATTTTCAATTTGTATTAGTATTTCGGATGACTAATTATTACTTATAACTATTTGTTATCCTTTATGCTATGCATAAAACCTTGTCTTATAAACGTTAGTTTATCACTTAAAAAAAATAATAATATTTAATGTTAGATAGCAGTTTCTATGTTTTTACGTTGGCAACATTAGTCCCGCGCAAATTTTTTGTGGTTTCATAATCTGTAGTCGTGGTGTTTTTGAATTTACCATCATGTAATATGTTTGTTCTACATTGATGTCCATTATTAAATGACAAAATTGTTTAAAAATTCTATAATTATTTTAATTGTTTGACCTGAGAAACCATTTTGCATTTTCAATGCATTTTGAAAATAGGTATTTTGCATTTTACATTTGAAATGCTTTTCTAAAAACCATTTTGCATTTTGCATTTTCAAATGGAAAAGTTTTGACCCATTTCCATTTTGCATTTCAAATGGTTTTGGGTACCCATTTTGCACATCTCTGATTAAATCACCAAACACTACCGGTAGAATTATTTGACAAACAACTTATCACCGTGCAGCAATTCTGACCAATGATAGGAGAGTCGAGAAGAAAGAGTCGGAAGAGATTCGGTACAGTTGGTGGAAAATCTTTCCACTTTCTTCAGGCCAACCAACACAAAATAGATATTTTTACCTGATAAGGCTGTCAAAAACACCAGTGCCTTAGCCGTGTGCGACAAGATGGTGACGCCTTTGAGAGCGGGGACCTTGGCCAGATTCATGTTGTAGATGGCCCCAACGGGCGGAGCCCTGAACACCTTCAGGGCCCCCGCCAGCAGCCCCGTGTATAGGATGAAGGCGAGACCGAGGTGCGCGGCCAGTCGGTACTGGGACACCCGGGGGACATCGGACGGGTCTTGGAACCTGTCTTCCAGCCCTGACTTCACCATGTACCAGCCCATGAGCCCCTGGGAAATAATTAAATTATAAATTTTATTATATTTAGAAACTTGGGTTAACGACAAATGGGGTCCAGGAGCGCTTTCAATTCTTCCATAACCGCGATCTACGTCTTAATTTAAGAATCAGAATAGTTTGTTGTTATGTTTTTTCTTTCTTCTGTACATCATGGAAAATAACTCTGAAGATAGACAGATAGATAAATGTGGAAAAAGCGCTGGATTTAAAATTGGACATTTTTTAATTATAAACTTTGCAGCTCTGAATATTTCATTTGCAATCTGTCACCTTGAGATTAGTAAAAACGAAATGCTATTGTTAAAGCTCATTATAGAAATGGTTTGTACAAACACTTTCGGAAAATTTTTCAGAAATATTTAGGAATATTTGGGAAATTTCTTTGGGAAAATTTTCTGGTTGTGAAATTTCAAGAAATTTGACACCACACGACTTCTACCTTTGGGGTTATTTGAAGTCACATGTGTTTGTGTATGCTAATAAGCCACTGTATGAACTATTAATTTTCAACACTGGCAATTTCTAGGATTACAAATTGGGGCACATGCGTGTACCAGCGAACCAGCCAGCGTATTTGGTAAGTTCTGTAGGATTATTATTCTGTCTCGAGTGCCTGGGTGTTCCACATGTAATATCTACAATAAGATTACCAACCTTACAAGAAAGAAGAGAAAGGGGTGACTTGATCGAGACTTTGAAAATTTTATCTGGACATTACAGTTGCCCTAGCATCCAAGAAATCTTCACTACTAATAAAAATATAAATCTCCGTGGACACTCAAAAAAAATTACCAAAACGCCTTTTGCATCTAATCCTAGAAAACACTTCCTTGCAAATAGAGTAGTGGATGCTTGGAACAAACTCCCACAACATGTCATCGATGCAACAAATATAAATCAATTCAAAGCTCTATTGGATTCACATTTGGAGAGAAGAAAGGACTTAGTTCAAACTTAAAACAACTCAATTACTGGCAAACTTGTTGTGAAATCAGATATGAGCGCATCAGCAGAATGCTGCCTGCTCTGCACATAATAATAATAATACATTTTGACTTTTCATATTTTCCGAAACCTTTTGATAAAATCGCTACGTAATTAGAGTGTTGAATAAAGTCAATCTTTAGAAAAATAATTGTTTAATTTAAGCATTAACGCATTCTCAGTAGTAAGTAACCTATCTGCTATATTACAAACAATTAGTGAATTAAAAGAGCAAGAGTTTGAAAAAAAAACTCCAGTATTATTAAATGTATAAATAGGAACGAAATTTTAGTTACCTGTGCAGCCACCAGGGTGCAATAAGCCGCCACGCGCACCTTCATGCCCTTGTTGAGATATCCCCGCATCCAGAAGAAGGCGGCGGGCAGGAAGACCACCCCCCCGATGCACCGACCCCACATTCTGTGGCCATACTCCATCCACCAGATCCTCTTGAACTCCGACACGGTCATGTCGCTGTTTTTGCTATAATAAATAATTAATATTACTAATTATTAATGGAAGTTATGTATAAATGTATGAAAGAGACAACAGATTTTGAATGAGACAACAGATTATGAATGAGAGAGCATGATAGCAAACAGTGCCGCTCCTGAGGCAAACGCAAATAAAAATTTGGCGTCATTTGTCAAAACCACGGTAGTTAGGAAGGTGATCATTGTAATCAATGATATTTGGATGATTTGGATAATTTTAGCACCATTTTTATGAAAAATAATCTCAAGGGCAATGTGTCAGATATTATCAGCGCCTTGGCAATATGGCGTCCGGAGCGGACTGCTCCAATTGCACCCACATAGTGTCGGCCTTGATAGTGAATTTGCAAAGCGTATGACTGCTTATGACATTACCTTCAGAGCTTGTATCTTACATATATAGCAATACGAATAATAATAACAGTTTATAATCTACCCACAATTACTGCCTTCCAAAAAGCCATTTATTTGTTGATCGATCGCCACATTCTAAAACAGCAATCACCACAATACTATATAATATGTTTTCTCTATTGTTCTGTACTAGCGATGAGTTGTTCATGAGCGAGCCGTACAATTGAGCTAGCTCTTTTTGAAGAGGCGTATTCGTACGACTCCCGGTGAACCGTACCACTGCTCAATTGAACGGTTACTCCTTTTTATCAGGAGATTTTAGAAAAATAATGCCATTAAAATTATACAAGTATGTATTAATCGTTCTCACATACTTAAAGACTTGAAATCCGTCTGACAGTCCGACATCTGGACATGGACGTATGTACCTAAGAGTCATACGATCATTCATACGCTGGGAGCTAGGAGCCGTATAGGGGGTGTCGTATTGCATACAGCTCACGTTCAATTGAGCCGTCATTCAATTGAACCGTCATTCAATTGAACCGTCATTCAATTGAAACGTCATTCAATTGAGCTGTTGTTCAATTGAGCCGTCATTCAATTGAGCCGTCATTCAATTGAAACGTCATTCAATTGAGCTGTTGTTCAATTGAGCCGTCATTCAATTGAGCCGTCATTCAATTGAGCCGTCATTCAATTGAGCCGTCATTCAATTGAGCCGTCATTCAATTGAGCCGTCATTCAATTGAGCCGTCATTCAATTGAGCCGTCATTCAATTGAGCCGTCATTCAATTGAGCCGTCATTCAATTGAGCCGTCATTCAATTGAGCCGTCATTCAATTGAGCCGTCATTCAATTGAGCCGTCATTCAATTGAGCCGTCATTCAATTGAGCCGTCATTCAATTGAGCCGTCATTCAATTGAGCCGTCATTCAATTGAGCCGTCATTCAATTGAGCCGTCATTCAATTGAGCCGTCATTCAATTGAGCCGTCATTCAATTGAGCCGTCATTCAATTGAGCCGTCATTCAATTGGGCCGTCATTCAATTGAACTGTCATTCAATTTAGACATCATTCAATTGAAACGTCATTCAATTGAGCCGTCATTCGCTTGACCGTCATTCGCTTGACCGTCATTCGCTTGACCGTCATTCAATTGAGTCGACTCTTTAAACCGTACAAAAATATTGAGCTGGTACGGTGGCTACGAACCATCGCCATTCTGTAAGCGTCAAGCGTCAACAAGGAAGACAGAAATCTTTGAAATGTTTATATATTGTACTCCCCTCTGAACAGTAAATCCCGAGAAGTGTGAACTATGATGTCCCCAATTTACATAAGGCTCCAGACAAGCCAAATGAAATTGATTATTTGTTCAACAAAGAATTTACAAATTTAAATATGTTTGATTAATTTCTCCGAAATGAAGGCAGAATTGAGCTTACTTCGGCCACAACAGACACTCTCACAACACACTATCGGCAAATACCCTATAATATTAATAATACCTCCAACTTCTGACATTTCACATACATTCTGATGGTAACATGCTACACTAGCGCCTCCTAGCGGCTTGAGTTGTGTGGATAAGGATTTGTTGTCTTTCAAACATATTAATGGATTTTATGTGAAATGAATTATTTATTTTAATAAATTATAAAAATCTAAAAATTAGGTAACCTGCATACGACCTTACTGCTTTTTTGTTTGTATGTAAAAACATATTAAAGCGGATATTAACTCTGTCTTTGATGGTTTAGAAACGTAATATGTAAAATTTTTGCCGAACATAAATATAGGGTTTTCCAATAAGAGGTGTTATTTTGAATAGCCCGCTATTTCGGTAGATGTTACTTTTGAAGCTGTCATTTTTTGACATTAGACAAGTAGAAACTACGCCATTGATAAAAATGGAACGATACACGCTTCAACAACGCATTGAAATTATTAAAATTCACTTGAGTGAATCAAATGCAAATAATCTTGAGTGATGAGGCCCATTTCCACCTCGGTGGCTTCGTCAACAAGCAAAATTGTCGCATCTGGGGCTCGGAAAACCCGAGAGTTATTGTTGAAAAGCCTCTCTATTCTCAACTGTTTGGTGCGGTTTATGGTCCGGTGGAGTAATTGCACCTAACTTTTTCGAAAATGAGGCTGGAGCAACAGTTACAGTGAATGGATTGCACTATCGAGAGATGATTAATGATTTTTTATGGCCGGAATTGGATGGTATTGATCTGGACAACGTTTACGTTCAACAAGACGGCGCTACGTGCCACACAAGCAACGAAACCATTGATCTTTTACAGGAAAAGTTTCTTTGAATATCAAAATAACACCTCTTATTGGAAAACCCTGTATAATTTTATCATTAATTCTATTTATGAATGCTTTAATGAGGACTAATTAATATTTTGAGGTTTTTATTGTAATCAAATATTTATTTTTAATTCAATTCAATTCCCACAATTCAATTCAATTAATTATAACTCACCTTTCAACTTTTTTTGACATCCTGAAAAATTACTTACGTTGTTTGTAATTATTACAACCGTAAACTGCACAGACAGAAACAACTTTTTGCCTCTAGCGGCCAGAGTTGTTGATACTGCCAATATTTTACTGGAGTTGGACATATTATTAATATTATAGGGTATTTGCTATCAGTTTCTTCTCAGTGCATATATTCATATAAACAGAGTCATTTGTCTCATTTTGGCATATTTTTACATAATGGTAGTCCAGCTGCGAATGTGCGTTTTAGGATCAACTTAACCTAAAATATAAATAGGTAAGCAAGTGGAAAAATTTTATAATTTGAAAGACATTACTATTTAAACTCTGGAAACTGCTGGTATTTATGGAACTCATCCTCCCATTCTTGCTGGGTCCACGGCATCTTCTCTCCCAGCAACTTCCAAGTCACCATGGACAAGCCGGATTCTGTCAGGCGAGTGACGCCACCTTCAACACACAAACACGGAAAGAGGTGAACTTCTTTGCTGATCCTTCAACTATTATTATGAAAAACTGTTTCGGTTGTTTCAAAATCAAATTTTTCATCAAATCGACAATCAGCGAATTTTTGAAAATTTCTCAGAATTTTTCAGCTTTAAAGTATCATGATAATGTTGTTACGCTTGTCAGCTGATCAAAATTTTATCACAAGCTAAAATGGGCCGGGATTGGCATTCAACGGAACAGTTCAAATTTTAAAAATTCAAACTGGCGATGCTATTCAATTTGATGGTCATCAATCGAAGACAGATATTCTACCATCATAAGAAGAAACACACCATCCTCCTTGATCTCAAAGACGATATGTGTTTTTACTTCTGACGGTAGTATTATACCCTGCGTACATAATAATGTTCCCACTATTTAGGTGTACTAGTGGCTGTTACAGCACTAAATTTAAAGAAACGGAAAAATATTTCAAATGGCCATATTTTTTAGTAACTTCTTATTGCCCTTATCACCCCATTACTGCGACATGAGGCTATCACCACCCTCCTGGATCTTTCCTTACCTTACCAAATGAAAGAAGAAAAAGAACAATCTCCTCAAATTAATAAACTAGATGGGGATCGAACCTCACACTTTTACATCAAGAGTCAGCATGCTTTCCACTACCCCACAAGGAATGTTGAGCATTATGCATGGATCCAGTAATAACAATGATGCATAATAAGAGTTTATTTTTTAAAAGCACCACGTTGGGAGCCAATTTATAGCAATTTTTATTCGTCATTAATTTACAGAGTGAGTTCAGAACAAATACTGTTTATTAAGAATAGTAACAGGCTGGACGCGCGTATTCGATAGCCAAATATTGGAGAAGCCAATGCTTGCAGCCAATGTAGTAGCCAATATCACCAGTTTATTTACCTCTTGAACCAGAGTGAAAAAAATAAACATTATTAGATTCACTTCCTGCTTCTCGAGCAGCACTCAAAAGTTGTATTTGAAAGTTACACAAAGGTCTTAAAAAACACCCGGAATATTTTTATAAGGCAACCATATACATTTTAGCTAGTTGTACTGATCGCAGCGGCTGTTTGCGAAATCGCCTTGTTTCGATTGGGTCCCGCAGCCGGCGATCTTTCGTTGCCTAGTGCGTTAACCATTTTCATACAAAATTGAAAATCATGTTGACTGCGCAGCCTGGCTGCTGAAGCATAACAGCCCAGCCTTAAAGTAACTAGATAATAGAAACAGTTTCAACGATACAACTATCGTGGAGAAGCGCAATATGCACTCTTAACTCCTGACTGGGTTTATAAGACAAAAAATTCTCTGGATATTCTTCAACCTCATTGAAAGGGATGTCACTTCTCGCTATCAATATCAGATATTGAGCCTGCGATTTGATCAGGATCTCTAAGACCCCGCTAGAAGGGAAGACACATCTCGCTACCAGTATCATGTCATGAGCCTACGACCAGCCTGGCATGGTTCAAGGCCTCGTCCGCCGCAGTACATCCTTTGGTAGGTGGGAGCGGGCCAATGATTTGAGGATTGTAAGCTGCGTGACAAATCAGACATCTACATTGGTCACCGTTTGTAGAAAGAGACACCGTCTTAGGTGTGAGGGAGAAAGTATTTGAGCCCGTGTAATTTTGTCTCGTTACAAGATCTTTTTTTTACATTCAATCCTCTAATGCTAATGAAATGCAAAATATACAATGTGATAGTAGACTTATAATAACGAATAATGAAATAAAGATTTACTTTTTAAAATCTAAGTACCAATCATTTTTGACTTCTTACAGATCGTTAATAATCATTTATGATTGATGTTAGACTCTCATTGCATAAATCAGTAAATTATAAGGAATAATATAATAATAAAAGTTTTTTTGGTATACAGCACATTTTATTACGTAATATTTACAATACAAAGAAGTCACTAACAATTATTGTATAATTTGCATTTTTGGCATCTTATAAATACATAGAATATAGAACTATACATCCAAATTTGTTTATAACGAATCTGTTTAGGACATTTTCTGCATCTAAAAGTTTGTTTTAAAACAAGATTAGCTGTAAATGTCTTATTGTAATGATTTAGTTTACTAGGTACAAATGTGGTTATAAATAAACATACTTTTAATTTTTAACATAGAATAAAGAATAACACAAGAAGTGCCTTGTGAGCGTGTTTCGTGATACAAATAAATGACTAATCGAGGCTAAAATTAAAACTGTGTTTACAAAATATAAATTGGATGTAGATTTACGGGTGACCGGATAAATCATCACAATGATAATTCATCACATCTTTAATGTGTTAAGTAGGTTAGGTTAGGTAATTTTTATTTTTTTCATCGTTTCTAATGACTTTATATCACTTTTTAAAAGTGTGTTGAATTGTCACTGTGTTGAGTTATCATGGAACCAGATTTACAATGTCAGGCGAGTGTAATCTAGACGAAGACGGGCTATTGGGCTAAATGGAACATTTGTATCCATTCAAATTTGTATGGAAGACACTTCTAGTGTCTTTATTCCATGTTTCTAACATACTTATAAAATAAATAAAACTTAATGGAATGGTATTTAACTTTTTTTACAAAATAATTAGCTGACGTGTACCCGGCCTTAAACTCTTTAAGATATACAATTCCGTAGTACATTATTTTGATAAAGTTTAGCCAGCGTTAGCAATACGCCAGAAAATATTTTTTTTACAACTTGATTACAAAACATTGACTTTTCTCTACTTTCTAATATAAAATATATGCCTGTATTATATATATAAGCCTTCCGGAAGATATTTTCTAAAGATAATGAAAACTTAATCAAAATCTAACTAAGCGCACAAACAGACAGATGCGGTTAGCCGCATTGTTTTATACTATTTAGAGAAGTTGCAAACTTCACATTAGAGGGCCAATATATTGAGAATTTTATTCCCATAACTAGCATAGAATAAATTAAATTATACAAAGCCTAAACTATGATGTAATATTATGAAATAATTATTTAATTTATGAGAGCGAACAATTCCAACATTAAGATTTTCTTATTTATTTATAAGCCTCGGAAAAACCAAAACAAAATGAGATGCATTTAAATTAATGACAGCTGCCTATCGACGATTATATCACTAATTTTTACTGTATCCCACTTAAAACAGATTGATGACATTTGACATTATTTGTTGTATACACAACACGTTAGTCGTGGAGGGAGAGAGCTAGAGAAAATTCACGTTTCAAAAATAATCTATATAAACTCTGCGGGCTAATTCGTTTGATTTTGCAAACAAACAGCTATTACTCGTAGAGTCAGTACGGTCTTGTAGAAATCGTTATATCTTCCTTACTGTTATGGTGAGAAATATGAAATAAACAGTGTTAGAGAGAGAAAACACCACGCTTTACATTCAAATCCAGAAGTTAACCACAGAAGAATATAAATGTATCCCTCTATGAAACAAAAAGTTTCAATCATAATTTGAGAAAAATTATGAATTCATATTTTTATATGAAACGGCAATTAAATTTATATGAAAGGACAAAAAAGTGATGTGGCAGTAACATTTAAAATAAATTCTTTTCATTATCTAATAAAACTGCTCAATAAAATCGCCGGGATCTTGTCAGATTCTACACCAAATCAAGATGGCAATGCATATTTGCATTTCCTAGAGAATCCTTGGAAAACTACTACGAGGGTTGTTCCACAACCTGTAGGGTGAAGACATCTAATATGTGCATAGCATCGAACCCCTGCAACTCTTTACAGAAAAGGTACAGATGAGGTGACTTGGAAATGTACTCAGATTGCCAGAAGAACACAAAATACTGATGGTGATTCGAGAGGGAAAACTTTCAATTTACTGAACCAGACTAAGCGGGAAAAGCTACTCCGAGGGCAGTGCGAGGAAGGAATGTATCTGCAATAGACTGAGACCGCCGAAGTAGCACAGGATAGGAAGCCTAGAGGCAACTCGTGGAAACGTGCCGACTTTCGCCGAGCTACAATCAAACAGCACAGACTAATAAAATGGCGGAGCAAATGAAAGGCTGGTGTGTAAGTAGAAATAGAGGCAGGGCACCGCTGAACATAGATACGATTTGAAGTACAGGGTTTTAAAATAAGAGGTGTTATTTTGAATAGCCCGCTATTTCAGTAGATGTTACTTTTGAAGCTGTCATTTTTAGACTTGACAAGTAGAAACTACGCCATTAATAAAAATGGAACGATACACGCTTCGACAACGCATTGAAATTATTAAAATTCAGTATTATTAATTATTAGAATTCCATTGAAAAATCATCTTGAGTGATGAGGCCCATTTCCACCTCAGTGGCTTCGTCAACAAGCAAAATTGTTGCATCTGGGGCTCGGAAAACCCAAGAGTTATTGTTGAAAAGCCTCTCTATCCTCAACGTGTGACTGCTTGGTGCGGTTTATGGTCCGGCGGAGTCATTGAACTTTACTTTTTCGAAAATGAGGCCGGAGCAACAGTTACGGTGAATGGATTGCGCTATCGAGAGATGATTAATGATTTTTTATGGCCGGAATTGGATGGTATTGATCTGGACAACGTTTACTTTCAACAAGACGGCGCTACGTGCCACACAAGCAACGAAACCATTGATCTTTTATGGGAAAAGTTTCTTTGAATATCAAAATAACACCTCTTATTGGAAAACTCTGTAATATGAGTGAACTTGATGACACTTTTGTGCTTGCGGTTTCATTCTTATAATGGTTTAAGGTCCATTTCGCTTGTTTCTATTATCTATGATACATGAATTAAGAGAAGAAAAGTGATAATGATGACCGGAAGAAAAGAATCGACATGTGAATGAACAATGCTCAATAAAAATCAGACGGGCAAAATAAATAATTATTTATTTTTGGTAGTGCTGACGATCAAGCCCATGACGTAGTAGATGCTGTAAAGGAGGGCCAAATAGCCAGTGACCGTACCTAGGACCACGGCCACAAACACCATCCCAGAGCAGGTGAGCAGCCAGTAGCCCACGGCCTTGGAGGTCTCCTTCTTGACCTCGGCATTGCTCGACAAGCTCCTGGCAACAATCAGCGATGCATTCTTGAAAGTTTGAGAGAGCTGTAAAAAAAATACCACATATTAAGCCACATACTCATCTACATAACTGTAGGTCGGTATAACTGTAACCAGACTCTTGTGCGTAAGCTAAAAAAATAAAAGTGGTGTTTACAAAGTCATTGTTTTATTTAAAATATAATATTTATATTAACGGTTTGTTTTACATTTTTATTAGAGTTCTATGGCATTTTTATCTGTGAATGCAGAGGGTTCGTATCTGACATGCACAATTAAAAAAAAAAAAACATATAGTGTTATTCATTTGATTAACACATTTTGATCGGGCAGTTTACGGCCGCGTACTAGTGCTGGTAACGGGTGATTTTTTGCGTAATTTCGCGCTAACATAGACCTCTAGAAAAATCGTGATAACTTCAAAAATATTTGTTTGATTTCAATCATTCTTTTTGCAAATTATTTATTTTATTTCATTTTATTTTATTATATTTAGAAATGTATTCTTCATCGTTAAACTAGTGCAGAATTTCACATAAAGTAGGAACGTTTTGAAAAAAATAATATTTTTTTTACATAACATCCTTTATTTTACAAATTATTCACAAAAATTATTTCTAAATGTAAAATAAAAATTATTATTGCATGGCTACAACCCTACAGACGCTATATAGTGAAAACTCAAGTATATTGGAACCCGTATTTTAACGTGACCCGCGCTCCACTAACAATCTATCAAACACGTATAAATACGTGATCCGCTCTCTAGCATCAATTTGCTAAAAACGTATTAATACGTGATCCGATTACAATGTGTTAATATAATATAGTATATTTGTGGAATGTTTCAGAGTGGCAGATACTGGAGAATCGCCTGATGAACTGGTGATAGACAAAAAATTAAAACCGAAATGTTGATTGAGATGGTGATAGTCGTCAGTAGTAATCAGCAATGAAAATCTTGACTAAAATATACATTATTATCAAAGTTCCAAATTAAAACTATTTTTAACTGTAACCAGGCAAAATAAATACATATTCAGTTAATTCCACTTCAATGGGACATATCTGGCTCAAACATTGTTCACAAATAAACGGCCGAAAACAGTGGCGGCTCGTGACTCATGGGTGTACTAGAATGCTAAAAAAGGCCTTATTGATGTTTTTGTGGCCGAACTACGTGGCGCACTGCCAAACAGAAAGTTCCCTAAAATCTTCATACAAAAAACCGAATTTTCGAAAAATTAATTATGTTCAAATCCATGAATCTGTTCTAGAATAGGCATGGGCAACCTTCAAAGTCAAGGGCCGGACCAAATTATTAAACATACTAAAGTACACTGGGAGGGAAATCATGCGACTACAGCCGCTCGTAATCTACTGTAGGTGTCGTCCAAGTGGTGGTGATTATGAACTAGTAGAGTGGAGCCATGCAAGCGCCTGCGTCATCTCCATTATTTAATCTGTCCCTGGAACTATTAATTTCTTTCTCTATTACTTCGCCGAAGTGAATCAGGGCCAGACAAAATAGCCGACGGTAGCCAGTATATGCTCTAGAATCTAAAATACATTCAAATTTAAAAATTTCTTCTTTTATAATGAAGAAATAAAATACTATATAATAGATCGAACCATAAATTTTGCAATTGTTATAGACAATATGAGAAATTGACATTGTAATGTTTGGAATCCCATAACTCAGAATAAGGTGATGTTCAGTTACAACCTTGTCAAACCGAAGCGCGGTACCCTCACCTGCGCCGCATACCGCATGCCCGCCCTTCTTAACTAAAATTCGTTTACCTGAGATACCTTTTTCAATCAAACGGAATGGTGTCTCAGATAACCAAAGTAAATAAGTATTAGTTTCTTTATTTGGTTTCTGTTCCTTGGGTTTTGGCCCAAACAACCGGCTGTCTCGATAAACCTGGTGAGAGACACCGGTGCACCGATAAAACATAAACGACTGTATGTGAATTAATAATTCATTTCCATTTTAGTTTGGGTAAGTGGAATATTTATGAATGTTTTGTAAGTATGATGAAATAAAATAAAAATATATATAATACATGGGAATATACAACCTACAGGTAATCGATATAAATTTAACGAACAAAGAAAATAGTAATAATAAACAATGTCAAACATTTATAAAAGATAACAAATTACGCATTTTAAAGAAACTAACCTTAAATTGCACCCGTGATGTGTTCACAGTGTAGTTCTTTACGTAATTCCCGCATTTGAGAGTGTGATGGTTGGATGTGATGATTCTCCGGGATATTTGGTTGCTTTGCACGAAGACATTGTTAAACTGTGTGGGCAATCTCGAATAGAGAGACTTTGAACCTAGGGAACTCGCACAGAATCGAGATATTCCTAACATTTTCGGTGCCCAAATACAAACAGATAGTGGAAATACAAATATTATTAAAAATTGAACGTTTTCTTACGTAAATTAATTATCTAACGCAAGTTTTTGGAACCGATTCGAGCCTTTGCTTATCTGTGCACACCAGTCCACACGTTCGTAACGTCAAATGTGACAGTTCTCTTCTTGGTATGGCTTGGGACCATACTGACTATGGCTTATATAATATAAAAATATATTTTTAATCTATTATTATTATTAAAACACTTTGTTGACACGTTTTCTTTATTAAAAACCTACTAATGTCGTCAACTGGTTGCATCTTCAGGGCACATAATATTTTGTAATTATTGCTTTCATTTTCATAATAGTATATACCTTTCTAAAAATTTTTATTTTATTTTTTACAAACTCTTATTGCCTTTCAGACATTTTATAAGCACTTCATTCTTACTTATACTACTTTATTGTATATTATTACATATAATGTCTTACTTTGACTTGATACTATACTACAGATTGCTACTTATATTTTATTTATATCTCTTTTATTCATACTTTTAACCTCACTACTATTTACTGATTATACCATTATACTTACATTTATATTGTTGCATTCCTTATGTTGCTCTACTATTCTCTGTAATTTAGTATGTGAATGGCACATGTTGTGCCGTATATGTGAAAATAAATAAATAAATATAAATAAAATAAATAACATTTGGTTTTCGATAATCAGGTTATTTTTATTTATATAATCTTTTGGTAATGGTTTTGTTTTTTTGTTGAAATTTAATTATTAATTTTAGTTGAGTGTACAACATACATCGTACATTGTTTATCAGTCAGCATAATAAAGCGGTTGGTATAAAATTAACTAATAGTTAATATCATTAAATTATCGGTTTTTAAAGTAAGAAACTAGTATTTTTGAGTTTAAGTTTTCTTAACCTAACCTTACCGATCCTGACATCATAATCTAACTCAAGCCGTTCGTTCTCCATGTCTTAGATATTTTATTTTGTCATACTGAGAATTTGATATATTTTTTTTATATTAGCTCCACACGGGAGGCCTCGAGGAAAATAATTAATCCTGCTGAAGATGTAAAAAGATCTCTCATACTGTAAAATTGTTAAGATAACCATTTGTTTTGTTATTTATTTTTACCTCTGCTTTTAATATCGCACCTTCTGTTTTAATGAATTATTCTCAAAAGGCAAAAGGATTTAAATCAGATATGACACATTTGATGCATTATATATATATATATATATACACCTGTCAAACAATATTTTTGAACCTGTTCAGTTTTCCTACAAGCTTTACCATACAAAAAACTCTTTCGTTTACATTTTATCGGACAGTTCCACAGAGTGGTATATTTATGGACAGTTCCGTTATCAGGGTTATCAGTCTGTTGTTTTTATCCATTAGAAGACCACTTATCATTAATTTAGTCAAACAATAAACTGTGTGGAGAAGGAAGTATCTCTTTGCAGAGAAAATTACTTTAAGTTTTACAATGTCAACGATAGTCGGTTCTTTCAGTGCTCTAAGTTTCGACAGTCCACTGAAAATGAAGCATTCTTTGGTCGAGGTAAATAGTTTTCACTAAAGGTTATTTTTAAAAATCTTGTGCTATTTAATTGAATCGGAATCGGCTTATCAGTATTTAGTAGGTACTTACGTATATTTAATTAGGTAGGTACCCAGTAAATTTTGTTTTTAATTAGGTTATTTTTTTTAATCTTTTCAGTAGGTACCTACACATCTTTAATTAGGTAGGTACCCAGTAAAAAATCCTTTATTCTGTAGTTTGTCTTTAGTTATTGGTTCGTGTTGAGCTTCCTCCTTTTTTAGCCAACATTTCTAAAAGAGATAGAGTCCATCATCAGGGCCATAAATAAAGCACCCAATCAGGGCAAATGTGTAGATTGTGGTGAAGTGTTTATCTATGTAGAAGTGCTACCATGTTGCAAGCTTCAATCCTCTTATGGTACTTATACATTTGCGAACCTAAAAACGAACCGAGTCACGAATTACGGGAAAGGAACGAAGCAACTGCAAGCGGCGTTTCGCTTCCTTTCCCATAAGTTGAGGTTCAGTTCAGTAGTTCGGCTCGCGTATCGCATTAGAGCTGGTATTTCAGTATGTGATTTTTGGCGTCTAGTTTTGGTGTAACCTTCGAGTACCGGATACCAAGAAGTATTATAGAAGACTAGTATTCATTATTATGTACTTTTATTTGTAATATTATTTTTGAAAATGCCCTGAAGATGTCACACAGTTGTCGAAACTATTGAAATATTTAATTTTTTTATAAAATAATGTGAAACGATGTTTAACCATCTTAAAAAAAATTCGACAAAAGAAGAATTATTTTTGTCAAGTAAATGAAATTTTTGGGGAACCTTCCGTTGCCTGAACTCAGTAAAACAAAAACAAAAACTGCAATACGTTTCCAAGGTTTTTGATCTTAAATCTGTAATGTGATAATAAAGGTACAAAACGTTCTTGTTAATTAACACCCTTATAGGAATGTACCTTACGCCATGAGGTGAACATCAGTGGCGGCTCGTGACCTTTGAGTGTGATAGGGTGCTTAGTTTGAAAAATTCGACATTATCGATGTTGTTTAGTGCAAAAGGATTTTTAATTTTTTTTGTAAATTCTTTTGTTTGTATGAAGATTTTTAGGAAAAAAAAGAAGACGTTTTCGAGTACAATAACATCAATAATGCCATTTTTTCGTAATATTAGCACTCATGTACACCCAAAAGTCACGAGCCGTCACTGATGAATATGGCTACAATAATTAATACCGTCTACACATCACATTGCTGCATTATTTTAAAATCATTGAAAATTAAATTGTCTTTTTTCAAATAATCTTTTCACCGGTGATAAAAACACGTTTCAAACATAAATTCCTGAGAAATTAAAGAGGATCTGGTTCTAAATTCACACAAAATTTGTGTTATTTCACAACTTATTCATTTAAAAAAATATATAATATACTTGCGGCACGTTCCAGAGTGGAAAATACTCTCAGTATTGCCCTGGGGTAAGACCACCATTCAAAATTGACACGTTGCTTGAAATGGCTTTAGCCATGCTTGGTGACCAGATCTGAATAGCCAGGTATTCCCCCACCTTCCTATTTCCCATCTCCTTTCCCTCCCCACAAGATTCAGCCTCACAACGTACCCCAATTGGGGATGCTATAGTCTCACCGGCTCTAGACGGTTTGGAGCAGTTGAGACTCTTATATAATAATTATATCAAATAAGCGAGACTTAAGGTGGTAAAATGTACTAACCATAAGTACATTTTATGAATATGAAAAAATAATTTTATTTTGCAGGCATTTTTTGATAGATTTTCAAAAAAATTCGGTGCCTGGCATTCTGGAGTTCACCGCTGTGAGGACCCAAAGCAAGTAATTAAGGACAGCCAGGACAATGAGATATTATTATTTCGCTACCCTCTCCACCGACGCAAGTCAAACAGTCTGGAATGGATGAACAAACTCAAAGGGGAAAGATCAGATATTCTTTTGAAAATCGCCACCAAACTCGAGGAATCGTCCGAACTCATCGGTCAATTGGAATATGTGGTCAGAGGCATATTGCCAAGAGATACAAAAGCCTGTGTGACGCAGATTGCAAACTACTTCCGATATTATTCCAACATGACCAAATTGGTGTGCGGAGAAAACAAAATGCCAAAATGTATGCATATCTTTTTATCCGTACATTATTCATTCAGTCACTTTAATATACAGTTATATTCTGAGTATAGAGTACAGGGTGTCCGGGATTAAAGTGCACAAACTTCGGGAGATGATTCTGCATGATTATACAAGTAAAAAAGACAAATAACTTTTTTTGAAATTCCAACATTTTAAGGTAGTTTTCAGGCAAAAAAAGTATTTTAAAATAAATATTCTTACATGGAAAAATATGTTTGTATGAAAAAAAAAATGGAATTAAAAAAAATAAGTTAATTATCTTTTTTACTTGTGAATCACCTCCCGAAGTTTGTGCACTTTACCCCCGGACACCTTGTACGGCTTTCTTGTTTCCTAGGTTTCTAAATTAATACATATGAGTTTGTGGACATTAATCTATTTGTACATATATAATAATCATCTACATATTTACATATTATATGCATACTATATCACACTCATTAATCAACCTCATTGCAGATATAATTGATTGATGTGTTGAGGTTGCAATTTAATGCTCTTGTTAAGGCGATGCCAAACGTAGTAATGCAAAATCATGTGTTTTTGGTTTGAAAATTTGGTCGCCTAGAAATGTTTCAGATAATTTGATTAAATACTGCGAGTAGAATATATCTAGGCCTTTAAAACAATCGAGTATTTTTGAGATTAGTCTTTTTATAAGCCCAGAAAAAAATAATGTATAAGGTCTATGAAAACTCCTTTAAAGTTCAAAATCTCCTACTTATGAACCCATTTCGGTTATGATTTTATTGTATAATGTGGCAAATTAAGTTATTTATAAAATTATCGAAAAAAAATGCCTGAACATCCACAAAATAAAATAAAAGGCACTTTTTGGCCATGTTTTTTTCTTGCATAAATCAAAACAGGCGGATGGTGTTAAGCGGGAATTTAAACCTTATCGCCATCTACGTAAGGGTTGTTATTGATAGCTGTTCAATTTAAAATATTACACGACGTAATGCATCGCCTTAAAATGTTTTGGTAATTTTTTGCCAAAAAGGAACAACAAAATCAATTAATTATTTTTATAAATCATAAATATGTACTTTTCAGTGGAAAAGCCATCAAAATCTTCTGGAATTCATTGAAATGTATTTTCAGTTCACTTTATGTTCCACTTCACGAATGTGGCATCAATTCTGGTTCTCGCTCAAATCGCCCAGTGCTTTGCTTCCGGAAGAAGTGTAACTTTTCTCGTGGATAAAGATGTGGCTGCCCTGGGAATTCTGTTCATAGAACTTTGTCACGAAGCTGGGTGAGTTATGGTACATTGTTGAATGTATCTATTTTTCTTATAATTAGTGTAACTCTCTCACCAAGCACAAGAACCAGTTTCTTCATTGGTGAGATTGCCAACATAAATATATTTTGTAACCATATGTACTCATATACCTTGAAATTCTTACCGTAATATTATGAAGGGTTTGTTATTAATACAGGCCGTATTAAAAAAAGATGTCGGTGGTTAGCTAAAAGAAAATTATTCATTGTCATGAAAAATACTATAATCTAACTTTTTTGTTTCAATTGTTATTGAGCCCAAAACTTATACGTATGCACCTGCTCGTTCCTCATTCGTTTAAGCAGCAGTCAAACGGTTCACTTTTAATTAATTTCTATCTTTCATTTTGCCTCTTTTACTCGAAGTGAAACGTCTGAACACAAAATGAAAGAAAAGTGCCGAAAGAATTCTCCGTCGATGTTGGATTTTGGCGATTGTTACACTCGCGCTCGGAATGAAAAAAAAATGAAACGTCTGAACACGGAATGAACACTCGTTCTTACTCTCTCTCATCAAAGTATCTTCGATAAACTTGTTAAATTCCGCTTCACGCTTATTATGCAAAAAATTATACATAGCACTTGGTTCAAGTAAATTACTTACTGCAAGAAACAACCATATTATGTCGGGGTCAAAAGTTCCATTTTTTTGTAAACAAAGTTAAGTTTGAAGGTTAGGAAATTATTAAAATAACATTTACTATAACTATATTTAATATTTACTTTAACTCAATATTTATTCAATATTTACTTTAACTCCTGACTTAAATGTCTCCATTAGATATTAATGTTGAAATCAAGTGTTGTTTTTTTAAAGAGCCTTTGCATTAAGTTGAATTCAACAACTTTACAGTATCTTCTTTCTTTATTGATGGAGCAACAAGTAGTAGCAGTTCTTTAAATTTACTTTTATCCATTCGAAGATAATTAAAGTATGATTCAGGATCTTTTTCCGCTAATTCTCTCAATAGTGCATTTGAAAATCCCAACACAGTTCTCCTTAATCCATGGTCACACCCACCACTTTTCTATGCTTCTTTTTAGAAATTTTTAAGTTCAAACGGTCGCAAATCATTTCATTTCTTTATCATTCTGTATGTGCCGTGTGAATTCGGAATGAAATAAAAATTAACGTACACTGGATTGAACATTCAACCGAGTTAAAGGTCTTATAACTGCTTTAGTGTTGCCTGTAATTAAAGTTGTAAATTGTCGCCATTGTCAGGAGAAGAATCATTGCCCATAGACAAGTATAATGAAAAGGAGAATCATTGTATTGAAACCATAGACTTTTGTAATGATTTTTTTTTCAAAACAAGCTTTTCACAGTTAATTTTCGGTTTAGGGTTGACTCTGATCTTTATTTGGGCTTACGGGACTTACCCTTCAAGTTAGTGAGCAAGGAGTTGAATTTATTTGTTTTATTGTAATGAAATTTTAATTTCAGAGTAACCAAGGAGCTGTTTTCTATTATCCCTACTGTAGAAGCTCCTGTGGAAGACCTTCCAGATGTACTTTTCAATGAAAGTAAGGGAAAAACATTTTATTGACTTTAGTATAACTTGCCCCAAAGCAAAATCTGCATATCATTTCGACGACTGACGACAAACCACGTGACAACCTAATTGGCACTATCGGGTTTTACACATATCTTGAATAAACCGAGTCATCATTCATATGTTGACTGGCGTCTAGTGGGGTAAACTGCCCTCGATACGCGGCTTGTACATTTTTATGTTTCAATCATACTTCCACTTGTAAATATTGTTTTCCTTCTTTATTATTTAATTTTAGATGCCAAACCACCAGGCAAACACATATTTGATGTGTTCTTATTTTGTGTTACTATTAATGTAAGTATGCATACATTATTTCGTACTAACAATCATGCATGCAGGGACATTGGAGGGTTTAGAATCGTTTTAAAATAAATGTAGCTTCTTTTTACAAAAAAAAATTAGAGTCCTGACGTGTGCGGATAAGGAGGTTAAACAATCAGTTTCCTTATACATCCGTTGGGAAAGGGTGGGTCCCCTCCAATCGCGTCTAGCACTCTTGTCGAAGACTAAAATACTAGTACTGCAATAGAGCTGCCTGCAGACTGTCAGATTCATTTATTCACAAATCACTTAAAGAGACATGACCACGGCCACTCATAACTCTATGGTGCCAACAAATATTAATAGTGGCTTTTCTATGATTTTTTAATTTTTTTTTATAAATTTTTAAAAATTATGGCTCATGCCCGTATTATGGTAGTTGTACATGATTTATGTAAGAATAATAAAACATAATGGAAAAAGAAATTGTTGTGGTAGAACAAAAACTTAAAAATTGCATATTATTGTAGAAACCATAATAGAAATAGAAATAAAGATAAAACTAAATAAATGACAGAGTTAAAACTTTTTTTTTAAACAGTAGGAACTTTAACTATGTATTCTTTAATGAAGGCTCGTTCCCTTTCAAATAGTCAATGTTAAACACGGATAGTAAAAAAGAATATAGAATTGATTGACTTTATATTGGTGTTCAATGCATTGTATATTTTAGGAGCGATGAACCAGAATTGTCATTAAGCGGATTATATAAAATGTATGAATCGTTTGAAAGATAAATATCAATACATATATTTACTTATTTCCAGGTACCAGTTTAAGCTGGGGGACCACAATGGCAGTTTACGAATCCTCAGATTTAGATTCAGCTGTAGAGATTGTGACCGGAGCTGCCTGGGATCAAAAAGGATTGGTTAGTTATCTGGATACTTTTAAATGCTTTATTAGGTCCTGGTCACAGACATAGGAATTAATAGACGAGAAGATAATGGCGAGGGGTAAAATCAACTGTTGAAGAACGAAGGAGGTTAAGCTGACTGTGATTCGTCAATAAATCAATCTGACAGTAAATAGGCATCTCGCATTATAATATCACCATTTAGTTCTTAAAAGTAAAATCTGCTTTTGAATGAATAGACATTTTTACACGGGAGCGTAAATTACTCGCCACGTTATGAACTAATTTGCGAAGTCCAAATTCGGCAAAGTAAATTTCTTCTGTTTGCAGAGTCGTAGTTAGTTTCAGAGTATTTAGTTAAGACACTTTTACAAATGTTTCATAATTTACTTACCCCAGTAAACAACGATGAGCACACTTGAGAATCGCTACATTGTGATGTGATAGTATATGTTTCTAAAACTGATCCATATAATACGGTGTGAATAAGCTTAAAATAAAGTAAAATAATGCTTACTTATGGAATGTAATACGACAATTGGGTTTATTCTCTTTTTCACATCTATTTTTACAAGTTTTCATATCACAAGTCAACATTTTGCCGTGTTATTTCGTAAAATGAACCGATGATGCCTCGACCATAGTTCGCACAAGAATGATGACGTCACGTTTTCAAATTTCACTTGAGGCCATACGCGAGCCCAGCCGGCTCCAATGGAACCGGTATGGGGAGTGGGGATAATACGCTTTTAATCACTTAGGGCAGGTCTACTAATATTCATATGTCTATGGTCCTGGTGCTCCGAACAGTAGTTGAAACTCTTGTGCAACATCTCGTAATGAAATCTTATTTTACGTGTTCTATAATATTATACCTATCTTATTTACATATACTAAACAAGTTTTTTTCTTATAGTTACCATGGTCTTTGAAGCAAATACTAATCCAGGAGAGTGTTTATGAAAGTTTTGTCACAAAACTTTCCAAAAAGGTAAAACAATTCACATGGGAATTGCCGGAGGCGTATAACCTGGATGATTCTACCAAGAAGATGATGAGCAATGTTGAGAAAGTCCTGGAGAAGGCGACCAAGCACGGCATCAAACATCTTCCAATGCATAGTGACTTCAGCACCATTGGGACCAAAACTCTGTTCAAACCCGTTGTTTTACTAGACAACGTTCCACCCTACTTTTGGGACAAGTCCAGTGGCATCCCAACGCCAGTAGTAACTGTTCAGTCGTTCAGGACCACAAAGGAAGCTGTGTCTTTGATCAGCAATACTGCTTCGTTTGCCCTCTCCATATGGGGAAATAATATAACAGTTTGCAACGAGCTAGCGTTGGCTGCCAATGTGAGTAACGTTTGGATAAATGCATTCGGGCTACTGAATCCTGATGTTACCCTGAAGGATAATCAAAACTTGAACTGCAGTTTTCTAGGTGGACAGGAAGGTGAGCATTATACGTACATACAAACATACATCCACATGTCATCATCTGTTTATAAATCTTATATATTATAGCTCTTTTTTTAACTGTTATCTATTCTGTCTCTACCACTTACAACAATTTTAATGCCATTGAAACACAAAATTCAAGTGATGTTCGCAAGTTAGCATAAGTTAAGTTTTCAATTCCTCTGAGGCAGAGACATATTAAACATAATATTTCAGTTGAAGAGCTGGATGCAATAAAAACTTATGGTGAAAATTGTAGTTTTGAGTTTTGAGAACACATCTAAAGTATTTTTGAAATGTAACTTGTAACTAGTGTTCAAAGTTTTAAAATGTAACTTCTAGCGTTCAAAGTTTTGAAATATAATATGATTTAAGATTTTCATGGCCAAAAGTATTTTTGCTATTTGTTTTTGGGGTGTTATGACGTATTGCACTAACTCCTTCTTTAGCCAACGTTTCGGACAGCATTGCAGTGTCCATCATCAGGGCAGATGTGTTTTGAAATATAACTTGTAACTAGTGTTTAAAATTTTGAAATATAACTTGTAACTAGTGTTTAAAGTTTTGAAATGTAACTTGTAACTAGTGTTCAAAGTTTTGAAATGTAACTTGTAACTGGTGATCAAAGTTTTGAAATGTAACTTGTAACTAGTGTTCAAAGTTTTGAAATGTAACTTGTAACTGGTGATCAAAGTTTTGCGTGTAGCTCCGTCTGTGTAAAAACTATAAAAGTAATATTTACACAGCAGATAAATATGGGATTGGAGATACCAAAAAGCGATGGGAGCAACAACAGCTTGTGCGCATTTAAGTTACTATTGCATCCAGCTTCTCAAAAATTATAATTAGGTAAACATATTTCATTTGAAATTATTTAAAAATTGTTCTGTTTTGCAGGATTTGATTCCAACCTTGCTCCAGATTTTGGTGAAACTTTTAAATATGACAATAATTCAAGGTATGTTATTAATTGCCACTGTCACCAATCAAACTAACCTCGGCTAAGCGACGGATGTTTGAATTATCAGTGACATTTATATAATAAGGAACTCCAGTGAAAAATATTATGGCTTTAAGAGAATATATTCAGCGTTGATTCTGAATATACAAATTTTATTATATTCTAGCTGACGTGAACCCAGTATTCAAGTAAAAATGTAAAATTGGTCCGCCGTGTGGGACATTATTATTTTGCGTTGTTGGTAAATCTACCATCCCGCGTACATCCGCTGCCGTTTCGTCCGTCTATTTACTTGCCGTGCGTTGTGTCAATAACTTTAATTTTATTTGCAAAGGATCTAATAATTTAATATATCAACAGTGTTTAACTTTAAAAACTTGATTGTTATAATCAAAACTTGTTAATGTAGGGTGTCTTTATCTAGTGTGTATTTATTAAGACTTACTTAAAAACATCTTTATTCAGTGCGTGTTTTGAAAGGGGGATAAGGAGAATGTATGACGTGGAAGTGAATGATTGAAGCAGTAGGGGACGATATATGATGAATGAAGAAAGGGTAGTAAGGAGAATGTATGACGTGGAAGTGAATGATTGAAGTAGTAGGGGATGATATATGATGAATGAGAAAGGGGAGTAAGGAGAATGTATGACGTGGAAGTGAATGATTGAAGCAGTAGGGGACGATATATGATGAATGAGAAAGGGGAGTAAGGAGAATGTATGACGTGGAAGTGAATGATTGAAGCAGTAGGGGACGATATATGATGAATGAAGAAAGGGTAGTAAGGAGAATGTATGACGTGGAAGTGAATGATTGAAGTAGTAGGGGACGATATATGATGAATGAGAAAGGGGAGTAAGGAGAATGTATGACGTGGAAGTGAATGATTGAAGCAGTAGGGGACGATATATGATGAATGAAGAAAGGGTAGTAAGGAGAATGTATGACGTGGAAGTGAATGATTAAAGCAGTAGGGGACGATATATGATGAATGAGAAAGGGGAGTAAGGAGAATGTATGACGTGGAAGTGAATGATTGAAGCAGTAGGGGACGATATATGATGAATGAAGAAAGGGTAGTAAGGAGAATGTATGACGTGGAAGTGAATGATTGAAGCAGTAGGCGACGATATATGGTGAATGAAGAAAGGGGAGTAAGGAGAATGTATGACGTGGAAGTGAATGATTGAATGACTGAAGTGTAGGGGATGCCCAAGGCAGACAAGGCAAGTGAAACAAATATTTGAAAAATTAAGGTTTTCAATTCTTGACAATATTATTATTTCCACCCTAAACCACCCCCAGTTGTAAGGTACACTAAAATTCAAAACCTCAAAACTTTAGAAACTCTAAAACATTTATAACCCCGAGTAACACACGCCGGGTAAACGTCAGCTATTAAATATTATTTTTGGTGTACCTTTCAATGCACTTATAAAGGTCAGCATAAGCTTCAAAATTGCTAGTTGCTAGCATCCTTTACGCCTTTACCCTTTACCTGACCTGACACAGGGACCAGGTAATATTTTTAGCACACCACGCATTTATATGAGTAAAAATATTTAAAATCAAAGATATTTTTTCAATAATGCAATGAGCAGATCACATTATTAAGCAATAAAATTTCGGTTGCGATGTACCTACATAACATTCTAAAACATAGAATGTAATTCTTATTATTTTCAGTACATATTATAATGAATTTATGCCGCCGTTCTCACAATAGTTGATGGTGTAATGGCTAGGATAGTAGCCTTCCAAGCAGTTAGTCGCGTATCAAGTATCGGCGGTGGCAATAAAAAAAATAATTTAATTTAAATTTAAAAACATATATATTCTGTGATTTTTCACAGGTCTGCGCTAGTATACATAGGTATAGGTGAATGATATTTGTAACCATTTTTGTGTGTCATGTTTTGGAACAAATTTAAAAGGATCCTATTTTTTCAAAATCAAGAAACAATTCGGTGAGTCAAATTTATAACTTTTAATTGTTTGTAAAATTGTTCCTTCAGATTCCAGTATAAAGAGCCGCAGATAAGTTATGAGGTAGAAAGGATAAGCAAACTTCAAGCAGCATGGGCCAAAACAACGAAGGAAAAGAAGGTCTCTTGCCTTCTGGCAATTGCTAAATGTTTGGAACAAAGAATGTCCCATTGGTCAAGGTTAGTGCAATCACTAGTTTGGAACGTTTAATGTCCCATTGGTCAAGGTTAGTGCAATCACTAGTTTGGAACGTAGAATGTCCCATTGGTCAAGGTTAGTGCAATCACTAGTTTGGAACGTAGAATGTCCCATTGGTCAAGGTTAGTGCAATCACTAGTTTGGAACGTAGAATGTCCCATTGGTCAAGGTTAGTGCAATCACTAGTTTGGAACGTTTAATGTCCCATTGGTCAAGGTTAGTGCAATCACTAGTTTGGAACGTAGAATGTCCCATTGGTCAAGGTTAGTGCAATCACTAGTTTGGAACGTAGAATGTCCCATTGGTCAAGGTTAGTGCAATCACTAGTTTGGAACGTAGAATGTCCCATTGGTCAAGGTTAGTGCAATCACTACTTTGGAACGTAGAATGTCCCATTGGTCAAGGTTAGTGCAATCACTACTTTGGAACGTAGAATGTCCCATTGGTCAAGGTTAGTGCAATCACTAGTTTGGAACGTAGAATGTCCCATTGGTCAAGGTTAGTGCAATCACTAGTTTGGAACGTAGAATGTCCCATTGGTCAAGGTTAGTGCAATCACTAGTTTGGAACGTTTAATGTCCCATTGGTCAAGGTTAGTGCAATCACTAGTTTGGAACGTAGAATGTCCCATTGGTCAAGGTTAGTGCAATTACTAGTATGGAACGTAGAATGTCCCATTGGTCAAGGTTAGTGCAATCACTAGTTTGGAACGTAGAATGTCCCATTGGTCAAGGTTAGTGCAATCACTAGTTTGGAACGTAGCATGTCCCATTGGTCAAGGTTAGTGCAATCACTAGTTTGGAACGTAGAATGTCCCATTGGTCAAGGTTAGTGCAATCAGTAGTTTGGAACGTAGAATGTCCCATTGGTCAAGGTTAGTGCAATCACTAGTTTGGAACGTAGCATGTCCCATTGGTCAAGGTTAGTGCAATCACTAGTTTGGAACGTAGAATGTCCCATTGGTCAAGGTTAGTGCAATCACTAGTTTGGAACGTAGAATGTCCCATTGGTCAAGGTTAGTGCAATCAGTAGTTTGGAACGTAGAATGTCCCATTGGTCAAGGTTAGTGCAATCAGTAGTTTGGAACGTAGAATGTCCCATTGGTCAAGGTTAGTGCAATCAGTAGTTTGGAACGTAGAATGTCCCATTGGTTAAGGTTAGTGCAATCAGTAGTTTGGAACGTAGAATGTCCCATTGGTCAAGGTTAGTGCAATCAGTAGTTTGGAACGTAGAATGTCCCATTGGTCAAGGTTAGTGCAATCAGTAGTTTGGAACGTAGAATGTCCCATTGGTCAAGGTTAGTGCAATCAGTAGTTTGGAACGTAGAATGTCCCATTGGTCAAGGTTAGTGCAATCAGTAGTTTGGAACGTAGAATGTCCCATTGGTCAAGGTTAGTGCAATCAGTAGTTTGGAACGTAGAATGTCCCATTGGTCAAGGTTAGTGCAATCAGTAGATTGGAACGTAGAATGTCCCATTGGTCAAGGTTAGTGCAATCAGTAGTTTGGAACGTAGAATGTCCCATTGGTCAAGGTTAGTGCAATCACTAGTTTGGAACGTAGAATGTCCCATTGGTCAAGGTTAGTGCAATCACTAGTTTGGAACGTAGCATGTCCCATTGGTCAAGGTTAGTGCAATCACTAGTTTGGAACGTAGAATGTCCCATTGGTCAAGGTTAGTGCAATTACTAGTATGGAACGTAGAATGTCCCATTGGTCAAGGTTAGTGCAATCACTAGTTTGGAACGTAGAATGTCCCATTGGTCAAGGTTAGTGCAATCACTAGTTTGGAACGTAGCATGTCCCATTGGTCAAGGTTAGTGCAATCACTAGTTTGGAACGTAGAATGTCCCATTGGTCAAGGTTAGTGCAATTACTAGTATGGAACGTAGAATGTCCCATTGGTCAAGGTTAGTGCAATCACTAGTTTGGAACGTAGCATGTCCCATTGGTCAAGGTTAGTGCAATCACTAGTTTGGAACGTAGCATGTCCCATTGGTCAAGGTTAGTGCAATCACTAGTTTGGAACGTAGAATGTCCCATTGGTCAAGGTTAGTGCAATCAGTAGTTTGGTACGTAGAATGTCCCATTGGTCAAGGTTAGTGCAATCACTAGTTTGGAACGTAGCATGTCCCATTGGTCAAGGTTAGTGCAATCACTAGTTTGGAACGTAGAATGTCCGATTGGATGAATTGGATGATTGGATGACGGCTAGTGGTGTCACACCAAATTATTTATAATTGTTTATTCTTAAAACGATGCACTGCGAAGTAATCATTTGTTTTTGGTTTGAAAATTCGTATATGCTTTATTTAAATAGTGCGAGTAGAGCACATCTTGTGCTTTGCCTTTAAATCGTGCGATTAGATTGCCTTTGCTATAATAGAGCGTGAGGAGTGTGTAATTTTGCCCGATTCTGAATGTTACACGCCAATGTGCACCGGTAAAAAGTTTACAGTTTTTCTGTATAAACTTAGTATTGTGTGCTCTATTCCAAGCCAAGAAATTTGACATGATTTGATTGGATTTGGATTGAATTTGAATGAGTGAGAACTAGCAAGAATCAAGAAAATTTGAGACATTTATGGGAGGTCTGTGACAATCATTTGATTTCGACCATTCACTTGTTGCTTTTTGGCTGCTATTGCCCTAAAAATACTGGTGACCAAATAACTCGAAATAACCGTACAACATACCTTTAAAAAGTTATATAAAATCATGAGAAGTGATGAAAACAAAACTAGATTAAATAGTTTTTTTTAAATTTAATTAAAATCTAATATAATGATTAAGTTCTGCAACAATAAATAGATTAAATAGGTAAAGTTTATTTGTTAGTTCTTTCACCGCTAGAATTGTCATTGTTTATTGTTTATTTTATTCATCTTTGTTTATTTTAGTCAACATCAAACCTTTAACTGTTGATATATACTTAACAATCTATAAATGGGGACATAATAACAAATCGGTCAAAGAATTTTCCTTCAAAAAATCGAATCGCAACCCATGATAAACCTATGTACACATATGAGTAAATAATTGATGTAATGTTTTTTTTAATTTTAGCTTGCAAACTAAAGATGGGAAAATAAATTCGGAAGATGCTCCCAAACTGGTAGAAAAATCCATTAAATATATCAAATTCGCCGCACTGGTTTGTGAACAGCTCAAAAATACTTGTACTGTGAATCCAGACAAAACAATGTGTCTGGAAATAAGGGAAGCAATAGGAGTCATATTTGTGGACGATACAGAAAATACCCTTCTGCATTTTGTACACGCTGTGGTGGCAGCTATTATTTTTGGAAATGGTGTCCTTTATAGAACACACAGTGGACTACTCCTTGAGCTTTGTAAAGAGTTTTTGAGTGTTGGCATCCCCGTGGTAATTGTTGACGACGAATACAATTGTGATCCCAAATTTGATACAATAAAAGTGACATGGATGATAGGCCATAATCAACACGCGCCCGCTTCGGCACTTCATCGTCCAAATATTTGCTGGGAAGAGGCATACGGTGTTCTAGAAAAAATTGTTTGGGATAAAACCGAACTGAAGATGCGTTTCAGTAACGTTAAAAATATTTGGAGCACCTATGGAGAGACCTTTGCAAATTAATCTAATGAGATTTATTTTTTGTAAATTTATTACATTATTGATGACAAAATGTGGTTATTTATTTTTGGAAACAACCAAGTACATTTTATAAAATACACTCTTTTAATGCTGTTATAAATTAACATAATATATATATTTTATACTATGAATCGTTACAAAATAAGTACAATAATGTTCTTTGTTAACTGTTTGTAAGTTTAATAAATAAAGATAATATGAAGTTGATGTTTTTCTTGAATTGATTGTTTAGAATTTTATTTTTCAGTTAGTGTTTTAAAATTCGACCTCCTTCCCATTGTTTCTTTATCAGCTTGCTGTGGTTTATCTCAGAATAGGGAATTCTCTTCACACCAAAAAATCACTTATTATTAATTATTCACATGTAGAAACACTTCAGACACAAGAATACATAGTTTTTATAATTTTCAAAAATCATTTATTAATGTTATAATGACTTTAAAAACAGGCGCGAACGAAATATTTCAATGCAGCTAAAAACGCCCGGTGATTGATCAAGCGTTCAAGGGCAAACAGTGACGTCACTGTTGACCGGCCCGAGTAGATCCTGCAAACCGATGGCGGCGGCAGCGGCAAAGGTGTGACGTAGCGGTCAAAATGGCGCATGACCGTTTTCAGAGCCGAAATAGCACGCAATTTTTAAAACAACTACAAAAAATTGAAAATGCTTTTAAAAAAAAAGAAAAAAAAGAGGCACATAATAAAATAATTATCTTTATTGAAATAAAGTATTTACAAAATGCACGAGAATTCCCTATTGTGCTGATTTTTTCTTGAAGAGATTAAAATTACCAAAAATAATTACTGAAAGAATGAAGGAGTGCACTGCCCTCTGCGTGTTAAAACATGCTACATAAGTTGTCAGATTGATTGTAATGTTTAATTATTATTATGTACAAACTTGGAAAGGAAATAAATTTTTTTTGCCATTTGCAATAACATATATAATATGTACCTACTTCAATAGTAAATTAAATAGGCCAGTTTTCCAAATGTCTTTCTCCGTGACATTTATGTTTCCAATTTTATGAAATTTGACTTCCACCACATTTATTTTGCCATTTGTTTTTCAAATTTCAACTTCCCTGGCATTTAATTTGTCAGTAGTTTGTATTTAATTTGTAGTTCTTTCAAATTTCAACCACAACATTTAGGACCGGTTATTTCATAGAATTTGAACAATTCATCAATTTTGAAATTAAGTTATGTATGGACCGGTTGTTTCAGCGTTTGGATAGTAACAAAACTTGAATAATAACTTTGAAGTTTGATGAATTTTTCAAATACTGTTAAACAATATATCCTTATCATCCTGACCTGTAATTGGCCAGTTGGCAATTAAAGCATTAACATCTTTGACATTTGATTGTCTGGTTGTCATTTATTTTAAACTTCAACCTCCTTGTAGTCCATCTCCAGGGTGGCGATGTCTTCGCGCGCATCGTTGAACTCACCCTCCTCCATGCCCTCACCCACAAAGTGGTGCACAAATGCCCGCTTGGCGTACATGAGGTCGAACTTGCGACGGATGCGTGCCCACGCCACGCGGATGGCCGTACTATTGGACAGCATCACCACCGAGCGCTGTGTAGCGGCCAGGTCACCCCCCGGCACCGTGGTGGCTGGCTGGTAGTTTATGCCGATCTGAAACACACTCTTTTAGTCACATCAGTACTGCACAACGGTCACATTTGCTCGAAGCCAGCTCTGGGACTATGGCAACACTAAATCTGGGAAACTTGTAAAGATGGTATAAACAGAACCAAATTTGCACAAGCCGAACTATGAATTATGAAATGAAAGGGAAAGCAGCAACCGCAAATGGCGTGAAACGCTGTTTGCGGTTGCTTCGTTCCTTTCCCATAATTCGTGATTCGGCTTTCGTAAATTTTGTCCTGTTTATACACACCCTAAGATACAACTCTAAAATCTAATATAACACACTGTTTACATAACCTCTCTTTCAAATACAATGACTTTCTCACATTCATCATAGAAACCATAGATAATAATGCTTGTTTAATTATCTACATTTTTTGTCACAAGTAGAGATAATGATAACCTCACTGGGAACTTCCATGCTGAGGATTTTATTTACATAGTAAAATTGAATTATATGAATAATATGAAGGGTTAACTAGGTGCCTACCTTAAAACCTGTTGGTGACCAGTCGACAAACAGCACATCGTGTAGAGATTTTATTCTCGTTATGGCTGCATTAACATCCGAAGGACTGACGTCCCCCCTGAAGAACATGCAGCACGCCATGTACTTGCCCTTCTTGGGGTTGCAATTGACCATCTGGTTGTCGGGCTCGAAGCACGAGGTCACCAGCTGGCGCGTGTTCACCTTCTCGTGGTAGGCCTTGTAGGCGGATACAAAGGGCGCATACGTGACCAGGGGAAAGTGGATTCGCTGGAAGGGGACCAGATTTGTCTGGAACTCGGAAAGGTCGACGTTCAGGGCGCCCTCGAAACGGAGCGATGCTGTTATGCACGATATAACCTGAAGACAAGAGACACAAATTTAGAAATGCAATACTTATTGCATGATTTTCACTGTTAGTGAACTGTTAGTGTTAGTTTACAGATCACAAGCTAGTGACTGAGTATACACCACAATGATATACTTTGGGTAGGTAAATATATGTTTAGTATAAAATAATTAAAAAACCTGCGCCACCAGCCTGTTGAGATTGGTATACGTGGGCCGGGGAACGTCCAGAGACTTGTCGCAGATGCGGTAACACGCCTCGTTGTCCATGATGAAGCAGATGTCCTCGTACTCGATGGAGCCGTGCGCCGTGAGTATCGAGTTGTAGGGCTCCACGATCACGGGGGACAGGCGGGGCGAGGGGTACACTGAGAAGTCCAGCTTGCTAATCTTCCCGTAATCCCGGCTCAGGCGGTCCAGCAGAAGTGTTGTGAAACCTGATCCTGTACCCCCGCCAAAGGCCCTAAACATATCAAATAGCTATAATAATATATAATCATTTTTTATCCAATCAAGCTATTTCGTATTTATTAAAAAAAACACCTTAAGCGATAGACATTCCCAGGCGTTCAGTTTAGGATTCGGCCGCACTCATTCCAAAATCATTCCTCCGTTATATTTCCTAAATGTTAATACGGGGTTCCATGATATTTCATCAAAATGACAGCTAAGCAGATCTTTAAAAAGTGATATAGAGCCAACTAAAAGTGATGTACCTAACCAAGTTTTTCATGACTTGATATCATTTTTCGTAGGTGTGTTGAACTGTCATTTTGATGAGATACCCGGTCACCGTTAATACGGAAACGTATAAACTGCTTACTGTGGTTTATAGTCAATAAATGAATCCACCTACACTTCACCGTTTATCCTATATTTTTAAGTTTTATTAAAAAAATATATCGAAAAATTTATAAATGTTACAATTCTCTGTTACCAGAAATTGACCTATCTTGTACTTATTTGCGGCAGTATTGAATATGACTATTTCTGTATATTGCCTAAGGTTTGCTTACAGATTACACGGTTCTGAACATCTGCAATATTCCATTAGTGACATCTTTTGGTATTCGATAGAACAATTAAGCTACCTAACTAAAGACGGGTTGTTTCATAGAATTTGATCAATTCATTAAATTTCAATATTGATTTTCAAGTTCTGTGAAGGTTCTATTCAATTTCTGTTATTATATCATTACTGGCCAGTTGTTTAACCCTTGGGACCTTCTAAGACCCAAACCGTCCCAAATGCCGTGCGCGCATTATACTCTCCTAAGACCATATTTGTCCCAGAACGACCGCACATTATTAAAATGCATATATCTCTCTTCCTCTCATCTAAAAATTAATTATTTCTTTTAAGTCAGAAAGAGAACGAAATAGTGCTTGTTATTGTCTTTGAAAAAATGGAAGCTTGTAGAAGGTTCGATCCGTGCAAATCAACAACGTCTCAAGGGTTAACCAAACTAAAATAATCATCTTTGAAGTATGATGAATTGTTCAAATTCTGTGAAACAACCCGTTCTATGCGTGTTATGGTAAGTGCAGAGATGTGCTTTATTTCAAATAAATCCATTTCAAATGGAAATGCAAAATGGGTATTTTCCATTTTGCATTTTAAATGCTTTTCTAAAAACCATTTTGCATTTTAAATGCTTTTCTCAATGCATTTTCCATTTTAAATGCTTTTTTGCAACATTCTTCCTACTATCTCCACTCAACTTTTTTTCATAAGCCCCAAATATCAGTCGGTCCTTAACCTCGCTATGAGAGATAATTTCCATTTGTCAAGTTACTCCCTGGTAGGAGCCCTGGCAATTGAGTGATACCATTACAAAAAATACTGAATATGGGGCCATGACGCTGTAATATTAAATGTTAGATAGCAGTACCTATGTTTTTACGTTGGTAATATTAGTCCCGCGCAAAGTTTTTGTGGTTTCATAATCTGTAGTCGTGGTGTTTTTGGATTTACCATCAAGTAATATGTTTGTTCTACACTGATGTCCATTATTAAATGACAAAATTGTTTAAAAATTCTATAATTATTTTAATTGTTTGACCTGAGAAACCATTTTGCATTTTCAATGCATTTTGAAAATAGGTATTTTGCATTTGAAATGCTTTTCTAAAACCCATTTTGCATTATCAAATGGAAAAGTTTTGACCCATTTCCATTTGAAATGGTTTTGGGTACCCATTTTGCACATCTCTGGGTAAGTGTATCTATAATATAACTGTTCATGACCGTATTCTGCTATTCATGCTTGTACTTTGTTATCTCACCAAATACAGATTTTATTATTTGGAAATGCGATAAAATGGAAACCAAATCCACCATCTCCACTCCTGACTCAAAGTTAATTGCAAATAGAAGTGTGTCTTTCTGGCTGTCGGAATCAGTCTGAAGTGGCAAAATATAATGGAACTAAGAACGAATTGTGGTTGGATCTGAAATTGACGCCAGAACCCGACATGTTGGTTAGCGAAAACATTTTTCTAAAAGAAAGTGCATTATCTTTAGTCAAAATATAGCAAGTAGCATTGCTTTTTGTTGGCATGCCAACAATGCATGCATATTGGCAAATACCTTCCAGAAAGCTCACGCCATCGTCATTCCGTGCCAATCGGGGATGGCAGTCTCCTCCCCTTTGTCAGACATCCCTCAACCTATATTGATTCAGTTTCCATGTAGTAAGTCTTATATGTTCGTTCACTTTTGAAACTTCTATGGTTCCCCAACTCCGTGACGATCCACCAGGTCCGGTGAATCCATCCGAACGAACTCAATCAGTTTCTTTCCAGCAGCGGAACGACACAGTGAGTTTGATTCCACCAGATTCGTTTAGTCCGGCCAAAGACCGAGAGGAACCAAACGAATGAGTCCAACGAATCAAGTCCATTCGGCTGAACTCAGAATCGGATTTGAGTCCGTAAAATATAACACTTTACAGGCATAAGAACATAAACATTACCGTAAATTTATTTGAGGGATTGATGGAAGAAATAAAACAAACCTTATTATTCATTTTGGTTGATAATTATTTTACTAAACATCCATTTATTTTCAAGGTCGAAATCAAAATAAATTGTAGTCACAGCTATACCTATAAAACATTAAAATAATAACAGGTTCGCAAGTAATATTTATATTCAATAAATCAAAAAATCACACCTTTCGAATTAAGTGAATACAATACAAAAGCATATTATCCCAAGTTAGGGCCACCTGATGTTGTGTTACATCAACATAAAAAATTGTTACTACTGGTACAGAAAACATGAGAAATGATGTATAATCGGTCAATTATTTCAAATATGTAATAGTTAGATACGACATTGAATGAATGACTATGACAATGAATTAAATTTTATTATTTGTTTGAAAAATGTTATGAATTGGAAATGTAATCCACTAAACATCTAATACAATCTTTAGTTATTGCTGAATCAACTAATGGTATGGAAAAAAACACATAAGTAATACAAAATTTGTCAATGATTTCCAATATATAATAAGACATTTAATGATATTATATATTGATAGTGGAAATGTAATCCATGAAACAACAATACAGCCATTTGTTGGGTCGACTTTACATAAAAAACACATTATTAAGTAATGCAAAACTTGTTGCTTATTTCAAATACACGATAGATAGACATTTAATGACATTATTTTCTTCGGTTTAAATATGTATTGAATGAAATGTATTGGAAATGTAATGCATGGAATAACCCGCCACAATGAAAACCACACTGAATAAAATCGTAATTTCGGCCTGATGAGAGATATGCCTTTAACTTGAACATTGTTAATTTGTCTAGTCTTCAAGGAAATCTAATGGGTATTCAGTCATTAAGATTCCTTTCTCCCAAAGATCGCTGGCAATTTGAATTTTGTCCGTATCATTCTGACACTCTAGTTGTTCCACGGACACATACTGTGGGTAGGCTGTGATGAGGGTTTCAACTCCGGGAGCTATTTCACTGTCGATCTCTAGATATTGCAGTTCATTGGCGTGGTACTCTTTAGAGTTTTCCACATAGTGATAGATTCGAATGATTCCTTCTTCAGAAACCATCCTGATTATGTTTGCTCTGAGAAGTCTGACCTTTGTGTCAAGCTGAATTTCTACTCTATCCTTGACTATTCCGCCTTTGGTCATTTTATCTCCATCTCCATATACGGTAAGTTGTCTCTCTTGTTCTGATAGCACCGGAGGGAGGGCATCGTGCATGAACTTCTTGGCAACTTGGTCCACGGCATCGTCGGAAGTGAGGTGCGTGGCGAGTTTGTTGAATAAAATCTTCAGGTGGTCCATGATTTCGATTCTCCTCGGTGTATTCGAGTCGGAGTGAACCAATCCAAAATGATTTCCGAGGTCTAAAGGCAGGCCCTGCCTGAAAGCCGGTTCCTCCCTGATGGCCACCTCCAGGGTCTGAGGAAGCAGCTTCTCAAACAAGTCTCCCCAGGACTGCTTCTGGTAGCAGCTCAGGGTGATATGCAGAGAGTGTTCGTCTTTGACTGTGACCCCCTGGTGGATGAATCCTCGGGGGAAGTACAGCAAGTCTCCGGCCTCCAGCACGACTTCCATGACGGGTTTGCCAATCTCGGCTTGGGTAAAGTTCTTCGAGGAAACCCGGGGTAGCACTTCTTCCTTCGACAGGGGAGTGTAGATCTTCCACAGTTTCTTGCCTTCAATTTGAAGAATGAAAGCTTCAATATCATCGTAGTGAGGAGCGAACCCCTGCGTGCCGGGAGGAGTGAGGTATGAGTTGGCCCCCACGAAGCAGTTGAAGTACTCCTGGAGGGTGGCGTTGAGGAGGTGCAGGCGGGGGATGTAGGTCTGGGGGTTGAGCATGCGCACGCTACAGCCGTTGAGGTAGAAATCCCACACCACGTGCGGCAGGGCCCTCCCCACCGGGTTGTGCGTTTCCCTTTTATCATTCTCGTAAGAAGTGATGTCAATATTTTTGGTGAAGATGATATTTTCAGTTCTCAGGATTTCGTCAATGACGGGAGTTGATATAAGATTTTTGTAATAGTTGGCCTGTCCACGCTTTATATGGAGTGGTTTTTTTTCCCAGGTGGTTGTGAAAAAGGACTCGATAGCATAGGGCGAGATGAGCCACTCAAAGAGGTTTCTGCCTTCTTGAGAACTGTCGGTAAGTAAGGTAACGTTATTTAACTGCTCATCCGACTCATCCGAGATGGGACTGGGTTCTCGCTCTAGAAATTTCTTTTTAGAAACTTCAGCACCGATGCGAGTAGATTGATCGGATGATTTTCTCTTATTAGATTGTGGGCTGGCTTTATTCTTCTTCATCTTCCCGGCAGACGCGGCTGGTATTTTATCTGATTTTGGCGTGTTTATGACAGGAGATTTGGTTGGGCTTACGGCTTTGGGCAATTCTTTCACAACTTTTTCAGGTTTTTCACTAAAAATCTTTTTATGTTTGTTGGATTTCTTCTTTGGCAGTTGAGAAATTTTATTATTTGAAGCATCTGACAAAGCGGCATTCAGTCCCAATTTTATATTTGATGTAGGAATCAACTGCTTTTTCTTTTCCTTTGCCAACCGGCGTCGATTTTTATTTTTTTCCTTGACTTTTTCAGATTTGTTGGAATTGGGAGCCGATGTTTTGTACATTGAAAACGCGGAAGTCTGATCTTTCTCCGCGGCCATAGTTGAAAATAAGGTAAAACTGTATAATTATGGCTATTTAAGCTTTAGACCTAAGATACTATGACACAGAACAATGATAAACACAAACACAAGCCGAGAGTAAAAATGGCACGAACTGTTGACAATTAGAAAAACATCATAACCTCAATATAGAAATGTCAGACATGCGCTCGAAATTTAAAATTAAATAAATAATTTTTGCTAATTGCCACACTAACAAGAAAAATCAATAGTGGGTACTTAACTACAAAAAAGTGAGTAACTGACCCAATCAGAATAATTTTGGGACTTCTGTTCTCATAAACTAACTTTTAAAAAAATGTATACATTTTCCTGAAAACTTCAAAACATTATAAAATTGTGTTGACACAAGTCACTTTAATTTACACAAGTTGAGGGTAAAATTGCAAACCCCTAGGTATCTACGTTTGTACAGCGGAAGCAATAAAGTGTGGAAACTGAGTGGTTTATTTAAGGTGGAAACGATTAAAAGATAAAAAATACCTGAGAAATACCCATTTTATTCACCTTTTCAATGCAGATTTGAAAATGTCTCTACTTCCCTTTTTTAAAATTAGTTTCATTTGCAAAGTTTGTACATGATGCAGGTATAAAGTATAAGATAAGTATAAATTAAACTTTTTTCACAGTCATCCTAACTAGGGTTTCCTGTTCTGATGCGGCCTGTAGTTTTTTAAACGTTTATATTTAGTTTCAAGTTGCCTTTACATTGCCTTCCTAATGTTTGTAAGTTGATTATCACTTTGTTCTCTCAGCAATGTTTTCACTTTTGTTTAATATATATTCATTTATGTTATTATTTTTTGATTTGGTGGAGCATTGTATAGTTTCGTAGCATAAAATTTAATATTTCTCTGTCCAAAAGATGTATTCAAACTGGGAGTAACTAGTATATTTTGGCTTATTGCTCGGTTGAGTATTCATGTTGGGCAGTGGAGTATTCAGTTATTCTCTTCGGGTGCCTATTACCACTATCTTCCAAATTTTATACAACTAAATAAAAACGAATCCAAGGCTCAGATATTTTTTCAACAGTAAAAAAACCATTTTGGTAGGTCCACATAAAAAAATATTATTCTCCTAGAAGAACTTTTAATACTTAGAAACTTTTTTCTTTGTTTTTCAAGAGTTTGAGTTTATGATACTAAATTATTGTGTTTAATTTCAACTAACCTGAAAATGATGAACCCTTGAAGAGCAGAGCAATCATCGGCTTGTTTTCTTATTCGGTCCATGACCAAATCGATCATCTCCCCGCCAATTGAATAACATCCTCTTGCAAAATTACTTGAAGCATCTTCTTTTCCAGTTATAAGCGAATCTGGGTGGAATAGATGTCTGTACGTGCCTCTTCTTATTTCATCTAGTAAATTCACAATGATAAAAAATACTGAAATGTTTTCAAAGCTCACTTTTTTAGAACATTGCTGTATTTGTATTACTCTCCACTACATAATACAATTCAGACACATACAAATTCACATTCACTTTTTTTATATTACATTGTTTATCTTTATCTATATCTCAAATCAATCACGGCTCAAATGTGGAATGAGCTATCGGCATCTGATTTTCTCCTTGGGTAATCGGGCTTCTTCAAGACCCGTATTAATAAATCACTTCTTACAGCCCCTACCTTAACCTGCCACTCAATGCTGGCCACCCGGGTGGCGACATAACTCCCTTGCCTTTATACTGTACAGACAGAGGCGCTCTTGAAAGGTTTCACATTAAAAAAGGTGTAGCTATAGCATTCACAAGGGGATGGGTTCGATCCTAAGTTGGGGGGGAGGGTGAAAGGGGGTAGGAAAATGAATTAGAAAGTTTTTTTGGACATCTACTTACCACAACATATTATTTGCATCACATTGATTAATTATCTATTCTCTTTTTTCCTACGCAATACTTAGGCCGATGAGGGGGGTGGGTTGAATCTTCAAAACATGTTTGTCTTTAGTAATCAAAGAAATTTGGAAATGATAGCCAGCATGCTGAAGGTTATAATGAAGATCTAATTAATACTTACCAAAATATTCTGCGTGACAAACTGATCATATTTGCGAAAACCGTATATATCATGCATGCAGTCAAATCTTTCAAGGTTAATGTTTATACTGGAGATTTTTACCAACTGCATTGTAGGCTTCTATACTAGTCATTAATTTCTATTAGCAACTACTGCATTCAGTCCTTTAATACCTTTCGCCGATCTTATCAGCCGTCCTATCTCTTCTAAAATGTTTTATTTTAATGTTTACCTATGGGTGTTGGCTCTAGGTCGACCATGATCAGTCGAGGAACACAGGTTCCGGCATTGGTGATGCTAAAGAAAGCTCCGGCGGAGTCATCGTCGTAGCACAGCTCGTGGTGAATCCTTCCATCGGGCGAGATGCCATGCTCCAAACAATACAATTCCCAGCAAGCATTTGCTATTTGAACCCCTGCTTGGCCAATGTGAATCTGGATTACTTCCCGCTTGAAAAAGTAATTCATGTACAAAAAAAAAAATCTCATTATTAAGCAACAGAAAAAAAACCTTTCACTCACTTAGGACATTACAATACATCTAAACTCATTATTGTCTCACAAACTCAAGATAAATTGTGGACAGTAAGAAACATTCTTATGTTTCCAGTAAATTCTTAATTCAAACATTGTTCATGTATGACAAAGATAGACATTCAAAGAATATGTGCGTATGAACGAAATAAACAATAGCTGGCGGCGTTTTCGTATTTGCGTTGAATATTAAATTCTACGTCACTGGTGTGATTGAGATAACAATATGCGCTTACTCCCTTACACTAAAAGACAAACACATAATACTGTATGAGATAACCTACTGCTATTAGGTTGTCCTCCTTATACTTATGTGTTGCTACATTCGGAATCTCACTTTCTCGAACGGCGCTGAAAATCTTCAGAAAACAGTTGAAATAATTGTACTTTTTTAAATAATAAAATAATTTGCCCATACATGAATGAAATCTTATATCTTGGCTTTTCCAAGTGTTTGCCGAGTAACGAAAACATTGTTTCATCACACACCAGGGAATTTTGGTATATTTTTAATGTAGTTTACTTAGAAGTAGCTCACAACCTTACACGTGACAGTTTAGTACTAAAACTACAAAATCCAAAGAAATACAATTATCTTGCTTTTTGGCTTGCCACTTTGAGATTTCTGCAGCGAGTCTATATATATTGTAAAGTTATTACTTTCACAACTTTAATTCTGTTTAACTCTTTGCTGAGAAACAAGATGGGGCCCTTGATGGGAAAAGAGAGAAATGAAAGATAGGGAAGGGAAAAGAAAAAAAAGGGTAAGAATGTTCACTTAATCTGTCCCTCAATCCCTGTTCTAGATTGTCAATGCCTGTTTTTAAAGGGTCCGGCTTTCTCGCGGTAGTGAGTGAAACGATCAAGTGCTAAAATCAGTTCTAATGACCTGATGTTTTTTTATTTGTCGACATTGATTTAATTTTTTTTTGGAAACAGGCCAGCAACCCTGAAAAAGAAATTTAATTGGGAAAAAATCTTGTTTGAATTTTAATACCTTCTTAAATTAATCCTTGACAGAAACCTAAACAGCCATGTGAATAATAATTTAAATAAGTACTTGTGTTAACTTACATTTCCAGGCATTTTCAATTAATTTTTAGAAAAATGATTTACAATTGTACATCTCTAACTAATAATTTAATGTTGTTTGCCAAATGTAACAGAAAATTTAACAATATTTTCCCTCCTGTCAAGACATTTTGATTTTGATATGTGTCAAACGGGAACAAATGAAATTAGCCCATAAATTATTTTGAAATCAGAAACAAGAAAAACAGCAACCAAAAACTCACTTTCCTGACTTATCTTTTATTTTATTGCACTTCAAAATTATAAATGTACATACGTACACATATTGTAACTATATTTAAAACCAAATTATAAACATATTGTAACTATCAGAGATGTGTTTTATTTCAAATAAATCCATTTCAAATGGAAATGCAAAATGCAAAATGGGTATTTTCCATTTTGCATTTTAAATGCCTTTCTAAAAACCATTTTGCATTTTAAATGCTTTTCCCAATGTATTTTCCATTTTAAATGCTTTTTTAAGCAAAATTCTTCCTACTATCTCCACTCAACTTTTTTTCATAAGTCCCAAATATCAGTCGGCCCTCAACCTCGCTAAGAGAGATAATTTCCATTTGTCAAGTTGCTCCCTTGTAGGAGCCCTGGCAATTGATTCAAATAATGAACATGGCCATGACGCTGTAATATTAAATGTTAGATAGCAGTTTCTATGTTTTTACGTTGGCAACATTAGTCCCGTGCAAATTTTTTGTGGTTTCATAATCTTTAGTCGTGGTGTTTTTGGATTTACCATCATGTAATATGTTGGTTCTACATTGATGTCCATTATTAAATGACAAAATTGTTTCAAAATTCTATAATTATTTTAATTGTTTATAATTGAATATAATTTTTATCTTCAACAATGTATAAAATAGATATCTCTAACAAAAATAATTATTGTGGAAAAATTTTAGAAATAAATTAATTGGCAATTAGATAGGTACTGGTTTGTTTAGTTTATCTGGGGCACATAGCGTGGCGACCCCCGTCCACTGGTAAAGTAACTCCGGTTATATTACTGGCAGCACTGCTGGCCAGGAAGGCGATGGCTTCCGCCACCTCACTAGCCTCTCCCGGCCTCTGCAGGGCGTGAGTCTCCTTGGCGCGCTCCAGAAATTTTTTATAAGTCTCATCATCCATTCCCCCGGACTTCTGCAAGTTGGTCACAATCACTCCCGGGTTAACCGAGTTCACCCTCACCTGCTTGGGAGCCAGTTCAAGGGCTACGCAATGCGTAAATTGATCCAGGGCAGATTTAGAGACGCAGTACGCTAAAACATTAGAAAAAGAACGGATTCCATTGACGCTGGATACATTGACTATGTTTCCTTGTGTTTTGATAAGGTGGGGGACTGCTAGCATTGTCAGCTGGTATACGGAACGCACATTAGTGTTCATGACTTTATCATACTGCGCCAAGCTTGTATTTTCGATACTTCCGACTTCAAGGCAGCCGGCATTGTTGACTAGTACATCGAGCTTTCCGTAGTGAGTGATTGTCGAGTCCAGTATATTCTGGACGTCAGATTCATTGCTCAGATCACCGGTGACGACAAACGCCTTGATATCGTGTGATTTACGACACTCGTCGGCTACTTTGTTGAGGTTGACTAGGTTGCGACCGGTCAATGAAAGCTGAGCTCCCAGCTTTGACAAGTGTACAGCTGTAGCTGCACCTATTCCCGAGCTGGCTCCAGTTATGAGGACGACTTTACCGGCGAAATTCATTATTATTTCAGCTATTTAATTCACTTTCAAAAACCGATATTTTGAATGCACAATCTGACATTGACAGGATAATGACAGATCAAGTTTTGCAGTGTTGCTTGTACGAACTACGAATAAACATTTATCGGGGTAGGTAGGTACCTACTGAGTAGGCGAACCACTTGTAGATTAATAATAATTATTATCGAACTTTTTGTAATGTATTTTGCTTGTAATAAATACTGATAACAAATCACGGGAGAGCAGTGTGCACATTTTATTATCTCTCCGTAAATAAACTAAACCACAAGAAGTAGTTTAAACAGATAACAATCGATACATTAACAATGCAATATTATTTTTTACAATGATTACTTAAGAAAGTATAAATATAGAGCGGATTAATTTGCTGATTGTTTGGTGAGTATCAAGAAAAGACAAGTGAAGGAAAGAAAGGAATATAAAAAGTTTCATAAGTATTTGGCTTTTCAGATCTAGTGCCTAAACATAGCTGGGTACTCTGTGCAATCTGGCCATTTGTAATAACATGTGCACCTTTTTCATTGACTGAGTGTAGAGAAGTTTTTTTTTTTAACTCAAATGTTTTGCATTTTGTCTGCCTGTAAATTTGTTTGTAGACATGTTCCGTTTCTGTTTCAAGATGGTGGCCTTTCTAATGGTTCAGTAAAGATTCCTTTTCAAATGTGAAATCTTTGTGTTTATTTGGACTTTCTTATACTCATTTTCTCATTACTACAACTAGATAACACCGAAATCAGCTTTTTAGAGGAACGCCCAATACCACATCAAAATTCCTCACCCATGTATGCCACTAACACATTTTTTGTTTGGGCAGACATGGGCGAGGAAATAAAGCCACAGTTTTGTGCACAACTTGAAAAAGCTGATTTCGGAGTTACCTATGTAGTTGTAGTAATTACCCTATGATATTACTAAATAATTACTTTAAAAAATGTGCATTCTTACTAGCCTTTTATCTAAAATTTTAGGCTGTATGTAGTCTTTAATTTTTGAAAGCAACTAGATACATTGCTTGAAATAGCATTTTAATCAGGTATAACTACCAGATCTGAATAGCCAGGTGCCTACTTCCCTACTTCGTACAGTCTCTCAACATTTAATGTCATAACCCCAACGGATCTCTAAAAGTACAAGGAATACATAAAAAAAAACAATTGAGTAAGAAAGTACATAGTATTAAATTTATTTAAATTACCTATTCTTATAAATAGGAATGTAATCTAAAAAAAATAAATAATATTCTTATTACATAATAGGTTGATGTGAGAGAGTCGACAAGATTCTAAAAGTAACGCTTAGATGAACTGTACATGTAGAGCAGATGAACGGAGAAATTAATATCAGGGAAATATATTATATGACACACGAATGGATGAAATAAGAAATCTGGGACATCTCAGGAAGGCATGGCACGATCAATCGAATCAAATACTTGTGTTGGGTTATCATGTGAAGAGTCATAGTTTTACACACTTACTACCAATCGTGATAATGAGAGTTGCAACTACAATCACTGTATCGGTTCCAGAAGCCATGGGACAGACTTTCCGTTTTAGCGTTTAAAACATAGTACTCAATTCACATAAAACTAAGATCATTTGACTTTGTAGTAAGTTAATGTAGAGGCACAAATTGGTATAGGTACATCAATAGTCACAGTCTGACAGCAAATGTGATAATAGTTTTAGATTAGCGTGGGCACATGGCGTGGCGACCCCCATCCACGGACAGCGTCACTCCCGTGATATTGCTGGCGGCCTCACTTGCGAGGAAGGCGATGGCTTCGGCCACTTCGTCCGGCTGCCCGGGCCTCTGCAGGGCGTGTGTCTCCTTTGACCGTTCCAAGAACTTCTGGTATGCCTCATCGTCCATCCCTCCTCGCTTGTGTATGTTCGTCACAATCACTCCGGGATTGACCGAGTTAACCCGCACCTGCTTTGCTGCCAGTTCGAGAGCTGTGCATTTTGTAAACTGATCCAACGCAGACTTGGATACGCAGTACGCTAACACATTAGCGAAAGATCTTAAGCCATTAACGCTTGAGATGTTGACGATGTTTCCTTTGGATTTGATTAGGTGTGGAACTGCAAGCATCGTCAGTTGGTACACCGAACGTATGTTTACATTCATGATGCGGTCGTACTGCGCCAAGCTGGTATTTTCAATGCTGCCTGTTTCGATGATTCCAGCATTATTCACGAGCACATCCAATGTTCCATAATGCTTGATTGTAGCTTCTAGGATGTTTCCAACGTCGGTTTCGCTGGACACATCTCCAATGATGACAAAAGGCTTCAAATTAAGTGATTTTTCGCACTCGGCGGCGACTTTGTTGAGATTTTCTTCGTTGCGGCCTGTCAGGGAGAGTTTGGCTCCAAGTTTTGACAGGTGGATGGCGGTAGCTGCTCCGATTCCAGAACTGGCGCCGGTTATAAGGATTACTTTTCCGTCGAATTTCATGTTAAAAACTTAGTAGATTCTATTTAGACTACTTAAACTTGGGGACTGCGGCTAAACAATGTAACAACCGACGAGGTTGATTAGGCAAAAGCATAAATAAACCAATCAGGCAAAAGTTGGTTAATTGGTTAAACGTCAAAATGACATAGGTACATAGATAGCGATAGATAGATACGAATCGTATATCGTATCATACGATATACCGTGAGTGGTTTTTTTTATGGAAATACCATTCACCGTAGGTTGGTGCTTTTACTATTAGGTAGGTACCTATTATGGAGCGTACTATCACAGGATGAAGAGCATGTAGGAGCATGGGCAGTTTGCTGATAGCTCAGTGCTCAGTTGCAACCTTTCACTCTTTCTGATAAACAACACATGTAACAGAAAGAGAGGGACGAGAGGGTACTACCGAGCTTTCAGCGGCACGATACAGATAACCATCAGGTAACCGATTATCATAAATAAACCAATCACCCGATTATTATTTAAAGTCAGTATAGAACAGTGATTGCTGATTTTGTAGATAAGTTTAGTAGGTAACTACGCGATTAAATAACGTGTTATGTAAGTACTGCACACTTATCTCATCTGATTAGTTAGGGACTGTAATTAAAGTAAAGTAGGTTGAAATAAAGGTATTCGATTTGTGGTATTTATAAAAATACATCCCTAATTATCGTATTATTTTTAGTAAGTTTACGTCTTTTCCAAACGAGATGCATGCGTTTTTCACATGATCTTGAAATTAACGTACTTAGGTAGGTAGCTATTATCCAGAAACATTTTGAATGCGAAAGTTAAGTTTGTGTTCAATGGTTTTGGCTTATTACATTAATTTAATACATTATTAGATTCCGTTTTATCGTATTTACAAAAATAAAACATCCCACGCTTGCAAATATTGTGGCTTAGTTAAAAAATATATACGTATTCTAAATACATAGGTAAGTTTTATTATGCATATATTATTATACGTAGAATTTATAAATCTTCATTTAAAAGATAACAAAACACCATCCATTAAAACGACCTGTTTGGTTGGCACGACTGCATCTATTCTATAGATCGTGATTGGTTTATTTATGTATTGATCTATTGATGGATCGCAAAACACAGTCCATACGTTTCATTGTGGTTTTGTATGAAGATTGAATTTATTTATGGCTATTGTTTCTTTTGTGACCAACATTATTCGTTAAAAGATTATATAATTTGTCAGGCGGTAATATTACGTAACAATAGGGAGTTATCACAATATAAAATAAGTGTTATTCATTACTTGATGTAACAATATCTCGCCCTAGTTTTACGCACACAAAACATTGTTTTAACATTATTTTCATAAACAGGCGTGTAAAATGCTTTTTATAAACTTTCTGTTTTTAATATTTAACAGACGACTTACCTGAAATTTCTAACAGTGTTATATTATTAAGTATATTTAAAAATAACACATCAACTGAACAAACTGGCATAGATAAAAAATTACCTTTGTCTTGGCTTTTGGATTAAAATTATTATTTAAACAACTGGAAAGGTTTATTTTGCGAAGGTAAACGAAAATGATGAAGTGGGTGCTGTGGAAAAATTGTAAACAGTTTTTAATATTTTATATATTCATTTCTTTTTTCATATTTTGGCAACACCTGATTTCTTTCCCTGTGACTAAACTATATTTTATTCGGAAAAGTCACGAAACAGAACACCTTTCAAAAGTGATATAGCCAGTGATTAACTAGCCAACCTAACATAACTTAACCTAGTTAACCATTTTCATCACTTTTCATTACTACATGACTTATCCAAAGTGTTTTATTTTGTTACTGTACTATAATTAATTGACCAGTCTGTAGTTGCCATTTTCTTCAAAATATAAAGGGAAAGAAAAATATACTTACATGTTATTTAAAAAAAAAATAACGACCAATATCATAAGGTGCTCCTTTTTTTTTATCTGTAGCAATGTTTCAAAATAGATTAATTAAGTTAGATATAAGTTTTCTGTTTGAAACATCCGGAAATTATAATTTAACTTCAATTATTATAAAGTAGAATACTTACTCATACCTCAAACTGTACTTGGTAAGTATAATAACACAATCTATAACTTATGACTGACTTACGATATTTCATTAAATACATAAATTTATTTCTAGATATTTCCACTGATTCGACGAGTGAAAATTTCACAGAGTAATAAAAAGTAGGTTATCAAATATATATATGTATATAGCAGAGAAGGAAGTGCAAATACCACAGGAATACTAATTAAAAATAAATTGATAATACCTACGGAATAGGGTTGTTATAAATATTTATTTACATATAGGTTCACATATTATGTAATTTGGGTTCTAACAGAATTTTGAAACGGTATAAAAGTAAAATTATTTTAGCTTTAAGTTAGTCATCGAGAAGTAGTGACTACCTACCTTTTGAAATAAATTGTAAAACTGAAAAACTTTTTGATTTTAAATTTGGGTCACCTTACATTTTTGTAAAACAATACTTTATAACGTAAAATAGGTCATATTCACTATGTACAACTAGTTCAGTATATCTAATAAAACACATTTTTTTAAAATATTCTACTTATCTACTTATAAAATATTCCGTATTACACACAGAGTAAAATAAATATTAAACTAAATCACAAGCGAGTATAATATGCAGGTGAACTACCCAAGTGGTAATCATAATAAATCACATTGAAGTTAAACACTTATGAGTAGTGTTTACGAATTGTTTCGAAGGTTTCACTGTTTGATGGGCGAGAACTTTTCTCCTGGCCAAAGTTGCAGATTTTATTATATTTGACGAATCCAGTTCCTTCTTTCCCCAGGCGGTCCATTGATTTTCTCCAGTACACCGTCTGTACCGCGTTCCTCCCTACAATGTAGCGGGTAGCGGTTCCAATGATCTTCTTGTCCATTTTGCTTTCTTCAAAAACAACTCGACAGCCTTTCACGTTAAGAACTCGAAAGATTAAACTTGAGCAGTTCGCTTTTTTTCAAATGGTATCACTTTTTGTCACTTTTGGCGGGCTGTCAGATATGTTTGAAGATTTGATGTAAATATTAATCCAGAAATAAAACTTTATCTCAGTTGTTAATGTCTGTAAATGAGGACAGCAAATGATAGCCTGTCTGGATAACTTTGATATTTATACCAATTTGTTGGATGCATTGACTCAATACTAATATCAATAATAATAATAAAGAATACACTCCTTCGTTATCAGTGGCGGAGCTTCAAATTATAGACCCCCGAAAAAACACAATTTCCTTGATGGTTCTATTTTACGACATGAATGTAAAAAAAATATTATTTAAAAAACATTTTCATTATCAACGGGTATACGGGTGTACCTGCTTAGTGATATATTTTATGATTTCCTTTTATAAACATATTAAATTTTATGGTTTTCTTTTAAAATAACAATATGTAAGGACTGGTTAAAAATTTTTTTTTTCAAGTTTTGTGAAAGATTTTTTCAAGTTGTTATTATTTTAGTTCTGTCAAGCAACTAGCCTATAATGATATAATAACACAACTTGAATAGCACTTTCACAGAATCCGAAAATGATTTCCGAAATCTGATTTTGAATCCAATTCTGTTAAAGTCCTATTCAAGTCCTGTTATTATATAATTACAGGCTAGTTGCTTGACAGAACCGAAATAACAATAGAACATGAAAAAATATTTCCTGTAAGAACTTCAAAATGAGTATCTACATACACCTTACGTCTTAGATTAGATTACATATAAATCATTGTTAGGTTCTGTATTGCTGCCTATTTGCGAGTCGAAGCACGAGCCGAACCACCATGAGAAAGGAACGAACCAACAAACCGGTTGGTTTGTTTCTTTCCCATAAAATCGTGGTTCAGCTTGTGATTCGGCTCGCGCGTGTATACACAGCATTAGGCTGTGTTCAGTTAATTTTTTGATTTATTAGGTTAGGTTAGGTTACATTAGCTTAGAACAACTTTTCTGTGGTTGATTAAAAATGCTTGATGTTTCCCATTTTGGATAAAACATTGGCCTTTTACAGTGACAGCATCTTACGTAGCATAATTAAACATGAACCGGAGCTGCCCCCTCGCCGCAGGTATTGCCCGAATAGTTACGCCACTTGCCCCAATCCCACGAACACGTGTGGCGTGATGTTAATGTTATGAATAATGATATAGGATAATACAAAGTTTGTTTCGTGAACACGTCGTCTTGTTCACGTGTTAACATATTCTAATAGAGGCGTACCGCTGATGGCTCAGTTGCAACTTCTCCCTCTTTCTTATAAACGATGTGTGTAATAGAAAGAAAGAATGCAACGGAGTTCTCAGCGGCAGAATCTTACGTGAATTTCACAGTAAATATTATCATGGCGTGAATGGAAACTTTCTAAGTGGAAATTTGTGAAGTTTCTAATATTTTCTAAATAAATTTTAGTGATTATTTTGTGTTGACAGTTTATCTAATATTGTAAATATTTATAACAATAAAGTCTGTTTTAAATGTGATTTTATGTATTAAAAAAATTGGAACGGTAGCGCGGCCTTTTTCATACAAAACTTAATTTTAGATGGGCATGCTCAGTTTTGGGGCACATTTTGAAACACATATAAACCTACAAGAAAAGAGTAAGCCTCAATTTATTTTACTTTCCCACTTAATGCCCGGGTTAAATCTTCCCAACAGGAAAAACTAAACCCTTCCACCCTTTTCCACAAATGATCATCTAGTCAATCCACATGATGCAAGTGCAATATATAAGCATAATAAATACAAAACAATACAAGACAACTCACCAGAGATAAAATGGGAAAATAATTCACCGACTCCAGATATTTTCATATCAGAGGGTTCGGCTCGGTAGAACTCCTAACTGGACCTATAAATCCTACTGATCCCTCAATATAGATATTTAAAAAATCTCTCGCATTCCACATGTATTGAAAATGACTGATTTTTGCCCTTTTATATATAAATTCTTTGACAGACGCCTAATACGCCTACATTTTGAATGAGAGAGCTAGGTATAATTCCAGTAGCCGAAATAATAAATGGCAATATTGCTATAGCCTGAGAATGCCAAATTGTTTTAATCTCATTTCCTAAATCTGTGTATTTTCTTATTTTTTCAGAATCAGATTTTTGAATATTACAGGAATTTGGAATAGCGACATCAATGATATAAGTTATTTTTTTAATTTTGTCATGTAAAACTATATCGGGACTATTATTTATGACTCTGTTCGATCTGTTAGTATAGTTTTATCATAATATATTTTATATTATTTGTTGCTTTTATTATTGTTGGAGTTTATGCAAGACTAATCTCGGAGCCTCTGGAACTATGGCGTTCCCAACTGGAGTAGTTAAGTGACGAGAGAGAGGGGAGTGGAAAATTTGTTAAGCGGCCGCTACACTACTCGCTTCGACGCTTCGACGAAGTCCTCGACGAAGTTAGCCGAAGTTCGAAGTGCGTGCCCACACACTCGTGCAACTTCGCGAGTAACTCAGTCCAACCAGTCAGTGATTGGTTTATTTATGCCGTGACGCTTCGAGTCCTTTGACTCGGGCGCATATACCGACAACAATCGGAAGTCGGGCGAAGTGAAGCGAAGTTGCCCGAAGCGAAGCGAAGTTCGTGCCCACACTATCGTATTCGGTCAACTTCGATCAACTTCGCGAGTAGTGTAGCTGGGCTATTATAACTTTCACAAAGACACGGAAAAGCGCCGCAGACTAATTTTTTTACATGGTATCCCCAGCAGAAGGGATTGGAATATGAATTATTACATTCACAAAAGTCGGAAGGCAAACCATTAATTTTTAACTTTATTTAGACGGAATTTAGTTTTTTTATTTAGACGTAAATTCTTCAGCATTTTCTGAAATGGAAATCTTCTGGTAGCGTTTAAAAGGGAAGCCTTTAAAACATGTCAGCTAAACAGGCTAGTAGCCAAGTGGACAAATTCGTCGGATTCCCATCCAGGCTTCGCATGTTCAATTTAATGCTAGCTAAGTCCTACATCATTGCACAAAGAACATTTTCCGCTCAAATAAATACATGAATTTTTTCCAAGTTTTGTTTCGTTTTAGCCCCTAGCCGGGCCGTCTCTGAGCTTGGGACCTTATCGAAAATTTAATATACAGATTAAGTTCAGAGTCCTGAGTCCTCAATGTGTATCATTTTCACAGTATCCCAATGCGGGCACATCCAAAGAACTTATTTTATATTGGGGTCTCGCATGTGGAATTAGTGAAAAAAAGATTATTCGGTCCCTGGCCGCCCCCTGTCTGTGGGCATGAGTTCCGGTGCCACCTCAGGCCCACAGGATAAAAACAAAACTGCAGGGGCCCGGAGGTGTCCAGCAGGGGTTTCCAATAAGCATTTTCTGAAATGCTGACCGTTAGATTCACCCCTGGCCCTACCCAATCGTGATGTGTCGCAGTTGTCAGCGCGTAATTGAATTTTAGATGTATTATAGAAGAAAAACTATGTTATATATTTTCAGAACATTGCGGAAAAATTCGCGTGACCATGCAGAAAATCGATTCTCTCGCGAAAAAAATTCGAATTTAGCGTAAAAATACCGCATTTGTGATTAATGATCTACAACGATTAATTTAAGGTCTCTAGTTACCAAAGTTTTGTATATATTTCAAAATGGTAAGTACAAAAGGAAAAAGAAAAATGGACGAGTAACATTTTAATTTTTCTTTTTTTTTTGTCGTATTTCTTAATAATCGATTGATCACCAAACCAATGCATGTTTACACGGTGTTCATAAGTTTTAATAACGTACCTATAATAATATTAACGTCATCATAAGTGCATTATTATCTATTATTATTATTAAACACTGATATTACTATCGGCGTTACGAAATCCTTATTTAGACAATGATTGACGGAAGGAAAAGCGTATTTACTGTAATAATATTTATTGTTTGAACATAATAATATTATATTATAAGTGCGTTGCAGTTTAACAATAAATCACTATCTTACGTCTATAGTTAATGAATAAGTAGATAGTTACATACTTATGTTTAAAATATTGTTAATTTTTCTAAGACGAAAGATTTCTTTATTCTATTTTTTATTGTTGTATGAACACCGAAAAAGTCAAGAGTCCCAACTGGTCCCAGCGAGTGATTTATTTCTGCTCCCGACTGCCCGGAGCCAATGGAGCCATGGCATACCCATTAGGGCAGTGTTCCGCAAAGCATGTGCCGCGGCACACTGGTGTACCGTGGTCATCAGTTGGTGTGCCGCGGAAAAAATTCAAGGTATTGCGAAGATAATAAGAAAGCAAATGGGAGCAGATGAGAGATAATATCAGTCACTTCTGTTTCATACAGAAATACGATGGCTTTCTCGCGGAAAAGTGCTATTTCGGATTTACGAGCTAAAAAAATGAGTCAAAGACGTTTTTAGAGGCACAGGGTTAAGATTTTGCTCCTGTATTTGAAAAAGAAGAATGGGTGGTAAAACTTGCATATCTGGCGGACATAGTCGCTCATTTAAATGAGCTCAACAGAAAAATGCAAGGCAGGAATTCTTATATTTTAATGTCTTCTGACAAAATTGAAAGCTTTCGCGCTAAGTTGGTATTATGGATCAGCCACGCTGTCAATGGTAGTAATAAATTGTTTCCAAATGTCATGGCCGCCGATTCAGAAACAAAGTGCAGGCTTTGATAGTGAAACACTTGGAGCTATTAGCAGATAAAATGAACTGTTATTTTAAGTGTGAACTACAACCTATGGACTGGGTACGAAATCCACTCTCGGATAATATTTCCCTTGGACACTTATATATAAACGAGCAGGAAGAATTCATACAGTTAAAAACTGATCGGACATTAAAACTAAAATTTTCCAAAGAAGAGCTAGCACATTTTTGGCTGCATATAAAAAATGAGTTTCCACTGCTTTCAAAGCGTGCTGTTAAAAATATATTACCATTTGCCACAACCTACTTATATGAATTGGGATTTTCAACTCTTACTACTATTGAATCGAAAAAAGAGAATGCCTGAGGACGATCAATGAAAAGATGAGACCAGCCTAATCAACGATTGCTCCAAATTTCGATCGCCTGTGCTCAGTTGAACAGGCTCACATTTCTCACTAAACATCTTTTCGTATTAGGTATATTGATTTTAGTAATAAATAAATATCAAATAAACATTGCTTTTTTCTTTGGTGTACCTCTAAAATTTCTTAATTTAATAGGTGTACCTTGAACACAAAAAGTTTGCGGAACACTGCATTAGGGTATGTGGGTATCGGGAAGGTATTATGTACCTACTTACCGACTTGGCAAAATAAAACAATATGCGTCAGATTGATTGATTAATTACATTCACAAAATATCCGGTTACAGCTTACTGCAAAACAAGACGTCACAGTTCAAATGACGTGGAGTTGGTATTTTTGATTACCGCCAAACTGTCAAAATTGGATATAAAATATATTGAAGAATTTGAGAAGCTAAAAGCATTTACAAAATATTTGCCTCAGGATCACATTGCCTTTCAAATAATGGGATATAATTGTAGGATTAGTGAAGCTGAAAGTATTTATAAAATATTGTATATTGATAAAATTGTAAATGATTGTATTGATTGTTTGTATTTATAAAAAAACACCTTTCAAAACACTGGATTTGTATTATTATTGTATGATTTGTGAAGTAAAAGCGTTATAAAAATAAGACATACAATTTCCTGATTATAGGTAAGTACCGACGTAATCACTTGTCTTCACACAATAATCGGTTCCAATTTTGAAATTTGAGGTCATCACGCACCAGTCGCACCACAGACAATCGAAATTAGTACCTACATAAAAAGGTTCTTTGTTAATTATCTAATTATGTACAAAAGGCAGCCTACCCAAGTTTTTAGTTATTTTATCTGCATGACCTGCGGCCAAGGAGGAACTACCGATTTTTATTTATTTTATATATACAGATTGTGACGAACGGCGCCACCGACTGCAAATTTCAGATACCTGACAGCTAAATTTAAAAAAAATCAACCCATAAAAGAAAGTTTTTTTTATTGCAACTATTACCTATTTTTTCAAAACTTAATAAATGTTTGACTGAGGATTTAACCTTCCTACCCAGAGACTGGAGTCGACAACTCTACCAAACTCGCATTATGTCGATTGGGTAGAACCCACATTTATTTCGTATGTTAACTATTGTAATGTCATCCGATTTCAGAGAAATGCGTAATGTCCATATACGTGATTGCCACCAAATATGGTATTGAATGCAACAAAGAAAGCATTGTCATCGACAACGAGTCTATCTGGCGAGTTTCAGCTTGATTAGATGTCGGGAAGTGGGTTAGTTTCCGCTTCCAAGATTATCATTCATTCAAGCTAAGCTACTCATAAAATAGCGAAGGTAGTAAAACTTTTCTCCTTCCGGTGTTCTATTATCACCATGCAGACCGCAACTTTATGGAACTGCACTCGTACCAGTGAAGTAGATTTAGGCACCATTGCTCACTGCTGGTTCCACAAACAGCATTAATAGTAGGTGTAGTCTCTTACTCCGTAAACCTTTTAAATGAAAATACATCCCATATAGAATTCATGCACATTTTCAGGCCGCGTGATCGTTAGAGGAGAGTCAACGCGATGGGTGATGTCATTGTGTCTGAACCAAAACGTTTACATCGAGATAAGAGTACACTGTATTATATTAGACTTTTATCCCCCGTATAGTTCTCAGTACAGACCATACGGTTCCCAAACTTATTTCCCCCATTTTTAATTCCACTGGAAATACTCTGCGCCCATTCGACACCTGTTGTCAAATATAATTGTGCAACATACATTTTTTTTACTATGGCGACTGTTTAAACATTGTACATACAAAATATAATAATGAATAAATGTTTAGTTAATTGTATTTCTTAGTCCTCCTCACTAGGGTGACCTGTGCTGTTTTATTAGTTTTCTGTGTCGTTTTTTTCAGAGTTTATTCATAAGGCGAAACTTAATGCTAAATCACTATTTTGATTAATCTTTATAAAGAATGTGTACATTATGAATACCAAAAAACATGCTTCAGATAAATTGAAGGTTTTCCTATCGTTTTCCTTGTGTAAAATACAAATAAAAAATAAATTACTCAATAAAAGTAAAGGAAACAACTTAAAAAAAAACAGTATTATAGCTAAGATTATCTGTGACAGTTTCACTTGATTAACTTTTTTGCTTTCTTATAAAATTATTTACAAAATAAATATAAACCAGTTTTGTGCCTGAAATCAAATGTTTCAAGACTCTGTTTGTCAAGCAATTTTAATGCATATTTCCTACAATATAAGGTATACCAAGAATATACATATTTTTGGCTTGTAGCTTCCTCTTAATCTCTTTCAGCCAGATTTTTTTTCTTGATTTGTAATCATTCAAATTTTCTATTCGCTTTATATCTGGGGGGGAGGATGTTGTGGAATTATGTCGCTATATAAATGTAATTTCATTGTCCGAATGTGGTTTTATGACCTGGAAATTTTTGATGTCATTGTGATTTGATCTAGTGTGATGAATATGTGGAATAGGAGAGGATTCAGTATTTTTGAATAGTTTCAATATAATATTTTTAGCATATATTTGTTGTACATTTGGTACATCAAATCTATTGAAAATTATACAAATTCAATTGAAGGCGTTCTTATGGGTACTTTTAGTATGGTCTTTATGATTCGTTTTTGAATTGTGTTCAGGTTATAAATATACTTAGATAGGTACAGCAGATCCCCATCCTATAAATCCATATTGAATATGAGAATGACATAAAGCGTAATAGTTTTTTTTATGTCTTTTTTATTTACCACATTAATTTTTTAGATTTTTAAAGTAATATATAAGTTATTCCGAGATACCTTTGATATGTAGGTCTCATCTAAGATTTTCATCAATTATTACCAAGAGATATTTTATGCTTTGTCATTTTTCTATAATTTCTACAGCTGTAGAGTTGTGTATATTGCATGAGCGAGATACACCAGGCGTATATATTTGACAAGATGAAGTCTCCGGCGTTGGCAAGTCCATGAAGAGTTTTTAGAAATCAGATGTAGATAATAATTGAAAAAAAAAGTGGATGGGGGTGGTTTGTCGATATCTAATGTAGGCTATGACCTTTCTCTTGCTTAAAAGGTCTAGTGTGAAAAATTTGATCAATCTCAGTATAAAACTGCAGACTTGTATTATGTAAAAACAAACCCACACTAAGAAGTTCATCTCCATATTTAGTAAATTTATTTGTGTAAAATAAATATTTTTTATTGACATATATTGGTCGATGGTAGCAATCTTACAGAAAATATTTTATTATTACTGATAAAATATTAAAATAACAAATATTGTGCTCATTATCACAGGAGTAGATTACCCCCTGTGGTACAGAGTTAGCGTAGAAACTCGCAAATGTCACGACTGAGGTCATACTGATATCAACATAAATATTCGTACTAAGAATGTAAACACTAACAATAGTAGACGAACAATAAATTTTGTTGTGCGTATGTAACAGAGCTAATGTAACATGTTAAAATCAAACGTCCAAGGTCGAACTGCTAAAAATTCCAACATATTGCTTGTCCAGGAAATTCCAAACTGTCTTTCACTTCTTATCCTCCTCTGTCACTTCCTTCAATTTCAATTTGATTCTCTATTCTAATGGGGGCGACATCGTTTTACTGGCTCTGGGCAGTTGGTAAACTAACGCCATTATCCCTAATGCCTGAATTACACCTGCCGATTGCTCGGCCGAGACAGTGCATTTGGCCGAGTGCTTGGCTGATGTGATCAGTACAGTCAGAATTCGGCCCAGTAGCGGGCGAGTGATTCATGCGAGATGGTGGATAGAAGCAAGGCCCTATGACTCGGTCGGGCAAGTACCCACTTCACCTGCACACTTGGTGATTCACTTTAGGAGTGTGTGACGTTTGTTGTTGTAAAACTCTCTTAATTTTTCTGTTTTTCCTCGCTATGTTGATAGCACTTTAAACTAATCTCAATGAACTGACTTGCCCAGTGTCTCTTCTACATGTAATCACCTCAACTCTCCAATAAGTTGCTCAACCGAGTAACAAAGTGAGAGACTCAGCAGGTGTAATTCGGCCTTAATTTCTTTATTTGCACAAGAGGTAATTATGTATAAAAAAAAACCATAGAAGATTCTGTGCTATCATGGCTACATCTTTTATTAATGTATTATACATTGGGCATATTCTTGAAGATAAGCTGAAAATATCATTATTTGAATATAACCAGCTATTCTGGGTAAACTGCAAATGGTAGATTATATACTATTCTTATAAAATACATAAAAAAGATTATCAGGTAAGACACTACAATTTACAAACACATAACTTTACAAAAAAACAAGTAAGTTATAGCGAAAATAGAATGAGAAGGCGCTTGGTGATTATTCTGCGGCGGCACACCAACAGTTAATAATCATAAATTGTGTGCATTGATGTTTTAGTCTATGATTGCATGTATTAAAAAAGCCTTTATATCATATTATAGATGATCAACTGCGCTGGGATGCACATATCAATTATACTACAAAAAGACTCTGCAAGTTATGCTACATTTTCAGATCTCTCAGATCTATCCTTAACCTAAAATCATTAAAATGTGTCTACTTTGCACTCTTTCAAACAATTGCTACATATGGGATTGTGGGATGGGGAGGTTGTGCATCTTCAATTCTCCGTCCCTTGATTTTAACTCAAAAACTATTGCTAAGGATAATGTTCAAATGTCACCCGTCACACCCATCAGAGCCACTTTTCAAAAAAATTATAATCCTAGATATTCGTCAATTATACATTAAGACTATTCTTATATACATATGGAAAAAAATATCATCAAAAAAAACACAACAAAATATTCATATGCGTTACTCGTCATACCTAAAATGTGTAATTCCAACAACAAAAACAGCATTTGCCCAGCGACAATTTTCCTATATTGCTCCCAAGATATTTAATTCACTCAATATAGATACCAGAAAATCGGAAAATGAACATCTTTATACAGGGTGTCCGGAAACTCGTAGTACAAGCGGAAAACTGGTGAATCTACATCACATTTGGAGTCGATTTTGTAGTATATATTTTTTTTATTTGAGCTTTCGTTATCGAGTAAATCGAGTTAGAAGTTGATTTATTTTTTATTTTTTTAAATTAAATTCTTATAAATTATTACTGAAGATCAAAGTACCCAACTAATTAAAACTATTTGAAAGTAAAACAAATGAAGAAACTCGGATTTGAAGCATTATTTTGAAATCACCCTTCATTTAATCAGGTGTAATCATAAAATATTTCTGCTCTGCAGGGTTAAAACATCTGTTGTTCAACCCTAAACACCAGAAAAAACTTTAACCCTAAAATAGCCGAAAAATATTTTTTTTTTGGTTTTTTTTTTTTTTTTTGTGAAAATGCTTAAATCAAAAAACTTTATGTTTTTTTGGGTTCCCCATGTGGTGTAGATTCTCCAGTTTCCCGCTTGTAATACGAGTTTCCGGACACCGTGTATAAAAAATATTCAGAATTGGCAATTGGTAAAGGGAAGGAAATATTGCAAAAAATGTCTCGTGTCATTAAATTAAATTAACTGCTCTTTTATTCCATTGTATTCATACGTTTTCTTCTATTTTTATTTTAATATCTTATTTTCTCTATCTTATTTCTGTGTATCCTAACATCTTAACATTGTAATCTAAAAAAATGGCACGTGCCTAGTATGGTGGATGTAGAAAACAAAAAACTGTAATCATTAAAATTTTTATGAATAAAGAAACACCAAAAAAATCTTTTAATTTCATTTGATTGAATACCAAGATACTTACATAGTTGAAAAGTTGTTTGAAATGGCTTTAGCCAAGTTTCGTGACCAGATCTAAATAGCCAGGTATTCCACACTTTCCCATTCCCCACAGCCTCACAACATATCCCAATTATTGGGGATGCCGTAGTCTCACTGGCTACAGACAGTTATGAGCAGTTGAAATTCTTGTGCGGTATTTACATAAAAAATGGAAATAGTTAAGAATATTGCATCATTTTCATGCATACTAATATTGTTCTTTTTTATTCCGTGATAAAAAATATCTGAACCAGTCTCAGTAGAATTCAAGTAATTTTTATATTATTTTGATAGCTAATATTGTACAATGATGCAACATTAAATAGTTCTCATTTATAAAGTAGGTACATATTAAAAAATAAATATCTAAATGAAATGAAAATACTTGATTTTAAGTCACTTTATTGATAAATTTTATTGTATATTGTATACTAGAGTGAGACAGAGCGTCAGTTGTGTGAGAGAGGTGGGGGAGGGGAACTTGGGATAAGTGAAGTAATGGGGAACATACTAAGAATTGGGCTGACAGATAAATATAATTGGTTATTAATGATTTCAACATTTGAATTTACCGATTTTTTATTTATTTCCAAAGCTTCTAAATTGTTTAGTCTTTATTATATCTGTATATAAAGTGACTTAATACCAAGTATTTTTATTTCATTTATTTAAAATGTCAAGTCACAATCTGTTTGCTTCTTTTGAAAAATTAAATAAATACCTCATTAATTAAATTTTATCAGTATCGTATAATATGTGAGGTTTGGACAAAGACGATGATAACTTATGTTAATTTATTTATATGAAATGCAAACAAACTCCACAAGTAAAATAAAATAATGAATCGACGCATCGGCTATATCTGGCCTTAAAATATCTCTAAATAGTCTAAAATAAAGTTGCAATCTGTGTTTGTCTGTGTGTACGCTTAGTTCTTCTAAACTACGCAACGGATATTGATAGGGTTTTCATTATCATTTAGAGAATTTCTTCCGGAAGGTTTACATATATAATACATGCATATTGTATTTATAGAAAGTAGAGAAAAGTCAATGTTTTATAATCAAGTCGTAAAAATATTTTTTCGAGCACTACATTGCCAACGCTGGATAAACTTTATGAGATACCTCAAAATAATGTCCTAAGGAATTGTATATCTTAAAAAGGCCTGCAAAAAAGTTCACGGTGGTGTTCGTATATCTCCTAAGGATAACCCCCAGTAATGCCGGGTACATGTCAGCTAATATATAAATAAAGCATTAAATATGGACTGGGCATTCAAAAAAGATGAGAATAATCAACGATCACAACTGGCTAGAATATATCTCAAGCAAGATAAATAATTATTGCCGAATGATTGTCTTGGTCGTCAGACAAGATGCTGGCCTTTAATATTGTCATGCCTCTTCAAGATTGCTGAAATGTATTACACAAATTCACAATACTAAAAATGATCTCCTGCAATAATTCCACCAAACCTATACATATAATGTTAAAAAAATTGCGAAATTATTTTAATATTAATCGTGTTTGAAATTATGACAGCTTTGGTAGCGGGTAGGTAGTGAACAGGAGAAGCCACCAATGCGTTGGAGTGATCAAATATACTGGTGCCCCAAACGTCAGTGTCCACGGTTCTCCACGCAGCACGGGACCACGAGGAGTGGAGGAGTCTGGTCCATCAGAGCAATTGGAGTTGGGGTCACAATCCTCAGCATTATTTCATGGCCTTTACTTTATAAAAAAAATGCTACAACGGTGGTAAGATAAATGAATTTTTAATTCTCTGGCATTTTATTTATCATTATTATGTTTTAAAATGTGTCAGTTATGGCCAGATGTTTTGCGAGGTAGTCACAGCAACGATAATACAAATACAAATGACTTGACTTTTGATCTGCATTTCCAACGTCAATCTCAAAATAATCTAAATCTTCCTTAGTCTAAATATTGGACTGACGTATCAGTATGATTATATTATTATTACACTCTTCGACCTACTTTAAAATGAGAATTGAGAAATAAATTATTAATATATTCTTTATAAAATTACATATTTAATTACAAAGCATGTAGTAGGTATCTAAATAAAATGGAGGTATTTATATATTATAATAAATAATACAGACTTATTCTTAAGCTATGTTTTTTTAATTAAAATAAAATATATGTAGTTGATTATCAAAGCACGTAGTTAGCTTCAAATTTAAGCTAATGATGGCAAAATTTATGTAGGGATATTAAATGTACAAAATTTTTTGCATTTATCCATTTTAAAATAAAAGCACAGGCAAATCTTTTTAAAGAGGACACGCTTTAGTGTATTTGTGTACACTGATATTTTTGAAAGGTCCAAAAAGTTTTTCAAACTGGTTTTTGAACACACGCTCGCCCAGTCCCCTCTTACCCAGCAAATGCCCAAAGATACTGGGTGCCTAGCGACATTTATCACTAACAATTCAATTTCACAATGTTCTTTTTATGATTCTTTATTCAGCTTTGTAACAAAAACAAAATAATAATAAAATTTAAATATGTTTTGTTCCATCCAGTACACCTCTAAACAAACAAGGGTCTCTTTACAATGATTTAACCGTACATCGACATAGCTCCGGAAATCTTCTCCAAGTTTTTTCTTGACAAAATTGTGTTAATACGAGCCCTAACAACCTACGCTCCACCACCGTATTTTACTAAATGCAATAGAGAAAACCTTTCTGCCTTTAAACCTACATCCCTCGAAGAAGTAAGGAAATTAATTCTTACTTCACCGAACAAGCAGTGTTCGCTCGACCCTATCCCAACGTGGCTACTGAAAAAATGTTGCAATGAAATTGCTCCCTTTTTAGTTCATCTTTTCAATAAGTCACTTAGCACGGGTGACTTTCCAAAATCTCTTAAATCAGCTATCGTAACTCCGTTATTAAAAAAACCGCAACTGGACGCTGAAGATCTTTCAAATTACCGACCCGTTTCAAATCTGCCTTTTATATCAAAAATATTTGAAAAAATCGCAGCCTCGCAGGTCATATGTCACTTAAATTCAAATGAATTATTAACTAAATACCAATCTGCATATAGACGGTTCCACTCCACAGAAACCGGGTTACTACGTGTTTTGTCGGACATAACTACTGCCATTGAGTCGGGTAAACTGGCACTTCTTTCAGTCTTGGACATGAATGCTGCATTTGACACGATTGACCATGACTTTCTTATTAAACGATTGGATGAATCATTTGGTTTAAACTGTGATGTTAAGACCTGGCTGACATCGTACCTGGCCAACCGTTTACAAGCCGTAAAAGTGGGAAAAAACCAATCAAATTATGCAATCCTTTCATCTGGAGTACCCCAAGGGTCCGTTCTGGGCCCACTACTCTTCATCCTCTTCACAAATGATGTCGCTAAAATAATCGAATCATTTGGCCTTCTATCTCACTGCTACGCTGATGACCAGCAAGTTTATTTTTACTGCTTACCAGAAGAAATAAACAGTCTAAAAATTCGTATATCTGAGTGTATAGAAGCAATTACTCGCTGGATGACCTCAAATAGATTGAAACTGAATCCCACAAAGACTGAGTTTCTGTGGACTGCTACAAGCAGACGTCAGCATAACATTGAAAACTCCCCAATAACCATTTCAGGAAGTGACATCACTCCAAAAACGTGCATCAAATTACTGGGTGTCAATCTGGACGCTAATTTTTCCCTTAAAACTCAGGTGAATAGAACTGTAAGCACGGGGTTCTTTCAATTAAGGCAAATTAAAGCAGTGCAGAGAAACCTGCCAACAGAGGCGACTAAATTGTTAGTCAATTCCTATGTTGTTTCACGTCTAGATTATTGCAACGGAATATATGCAAGTCTCCCCAAATGTCAAATCAACAAATTACAATCCGTTTTCAACGCCGCGGCAAGGCTTATCACCGGAGTATCTAAATACTCCCACATTTCAGAGCATCTCAAAAATCTGCACTGGCTCAAATGTCCTGAAAGAATCCAGTGCAAGATATGCTGGATGGTATTTAAGTCACTTAACGGAATGGCTCCGGCTTACTTATCAGAATTGTGTATTGCAGAAGATTCCAATTCCCGACAGTCAACCCTTAGGTCAGCAACGTCATCAGCTATCGGAAGGTTGAAGGAACCAAAGCGCACACCAGATACTAAGTTCGGTGAGCGTGCTTTCGCCGTGTCAGGACCTAAAGCCTGGAATGGACTGCCGCATGATTTGAGAATGATCGCAGACTCGACAGAATTTAGGTCTAAACTTAAAACGCACCTTTTCAGACAGTCGTATCCATAATTTCAGAAACCTCCACTTTCACAGCCGACGGCAATTTAAATTAACAAAATGTAAAAAAAAAAAAATACTAAAAATAAAATAAAATAAATAAAAATAATAATTAAAAATAAATAAATAAAAATGATAACAACTAACAATTTGTAGGCTTTTTAAGACGGTTAAAATACAGTTAAATTAAAATAAAAACTATAGCAGACTTAAGGTCATGCGATGACCAGTGTTTTTTGATATAGTGTCCTCTGCGTGCAGTTTTGTGTGACTTGCCAGGTAAGTATGTTTTGGTATCTTTTTTAAATAACAAATGTAGATCCTAGGAAATAAATTGTACAGCGCCTTTGAGGTGATTTTTCACAAAAACGGCGCTCTACAAATTATCCAATTATTATTATTATTATTATAGTATATTATTATTATATGTTGCAAGAGATAGATATTTATTGATTTAACCGTTATATGCAATAATTAAGATATTACAATCACTTAATTAATCAGTGACTACAATATCCATAGATGATTTGAATTGTCTAAATGCGCATGATACTTTATTGATAGAAAAAGGTTCCCACACTGTCTCCGGCCAGAAGGGCTGTGATGAAGTTGGGCTCCTCTCCGTTGCAGATGACTGGGCTCACTCCTCGAGACAGGGCGTAGGTCGCTGCCTTCACTTTAGAATCCATTCCTCCAGTTCCAATCTGAAAAATAAATAATCTTATGTATCTAAGTAACTAACCATCACTTCGTTTCTCTGCAGGAAGCGAGAGGATTGACTGCTAAACATCTCGGTTTCAGCACATACTACTTGCTTCATTAAATTCTAACATCGTCTCATACAAATCCTTCTGTTGTTCTGACTATTGACATGGTTTACGTAATGTAAAACATCTGAATTATTAATTTAGGTTACATGGTTAGAAACTGAATGAGGGAGCTGGTAGGACTGTTAACAGGACACTGGCACTTCAGGTGTATATACAAATGGCTGTAGGAAATGCGAAGATGATTGAATTCACCCACGATATAATGTCCCGCCTAGAAATACATACCTGGAAAGACACATAATGGCAACAGGAAAAATACCAAAATATTCAATAACAACTAATGACATTACACAACTTATAGACACATTGCAGAGCTCAAAATGGCAGGCAAAAGACAGGGTTATTGCCATCCTTTTCATTTAGCACTAATCTGTAACGCGTAGCGTGAGGTCATGTGCTATCTCTATCCAAATCGCGTAAATGAGTGACAAAATGCCCCTGTGCGTGGTGAAAAAGTGTTTCCATTGCATGGCAAACACTAGTAAAAACCAAGGAATAACATTTCATTTGTAAATATGTACACCCAAATTACTTAATATTTTAAATAATACAATTATTTTTATTGTTTCTTAATGATTTTAAACGCCATCAGATAAAGTGAGAAAGCAAACAAAGCAACATATAAGTATAAGGACAACTTGCTGGCACTAAGTCGTCTTATTCAGAGTTCTGTATTCGTCTTAGCCCATCGTCCCATGGGTCGGTAAGCAATCGACATAAACCGAATGCTGCAAGAGACTATGCAGAAAAGTTCCACACTGTATTATCTTACTTACACTGCGTTATCTTACTAAAGCGAACGTTATAGTATTTGGTTTATGTTGATTGCTTATGCTACGTATACATCCGCGAGCCGAACTGCCGAACTGAACCTCAACTTATGGGAAAGAAACGAAGCAACCGCAAATGGCGCGAAACGCCGCTTGCAGTTGATTAGTTCCTTTCCCGTAATTCGTGGTACAGTTCGCAAATGTATAAGTACTCGTACCGACGCGTGGGACGACGGGATTAGTGTAAGCAAGTAAGCTTATAATCATGTTAATCACACCTGTGATGTAGAATGTAGTGTTCGACGCAACTGTTAAGTATGTAAATGCTGTCTAGTCCAAAATCTATTTTGTTCATACATGCGGGAGTTATGTTGACGGTCTCCTTATCAAAAATAATAGGCCCATTGAACTATCTCTCATATCTTATTCTCTTGATATTAGTTCAGCCTCTTCACCAAATTTGTCATTGGGTATTGACGAATGTCTCCTGGTTTTGAATGTGAATTCCTAGATATCGGAGCCTTCTTCCCATCGAAGTGGGATATTGGCAAAATAGGTAAATGGAAGTTTCTTCATCCTCTTTATAATTCCTACAGCTATATGCCTATGTAAAAAATACCCGGTAACAAAGACAGTGATAAGTATGAAGTTACTGTTAAGTAGCAATTTAGTTGACTGTAGAATCCTTTATATTTTTCTGAACCTGCTGCACGCATCATTGCAGTTCGGTGGCGTTATTTGCATGACTGCATGTGTGGATGGCACTTATCACTTTTCTCAGGAAAATTTAGTTAGCACTTATCGCTGTCCCTGCTACTCGCTACTTGTAATCTAACCATTAGTGTTTTCCAAATGGTGACATGACTTACATTGGAAGTTCCTCCAAATTTGATTCCTGTCTGTTTCATCGGCTGGAAGTTGCTGATGAGTTTGGAGCCAGGTTCCGACGGAGGCTTGTCGTAAAGTCCGTTCACATCGGTGGCCAGGATGATCAGGTCTGATTCTATCTCCGCCGCCAGGGCCACGGCCAAAATGTCATTGTCACAGAGCTGGAATTTTGTAAATAAATACCAATCAAGAATCTTTCGCCAATCATAAATATATTAAAAAAAATTTGAAAAGAATAAACAATTTACTTCATAGTATGTAAACATTTCAAAGGTAGGTGTAATGCCAAGTGGCAATTTCTTCCAACCAAATGATCAGATTTTTAGTGAGACCACTGCAATGTCAAAACATGTCAATGTGTTGTTAATGTTCTTTTCAAGTTCTGTTATATTATATTGACAAGTTCTTTCACAAAATTGAAATAATAACAGAACTTGAAAATAATTGAATTGTTCAAATTCTGTGAAACAACCCGTCCTTCCACTTAAGTGACACCTTACAAGAATGCCCCTTACTGTAAAGTGTAAAGGCGCGGGAAGTATGTCGCCGTTATAAGGCAGGTTAAGGTAGAGACTGTAGTAAAGGATTTATTAATGCAGGTCTTGAAGAGGCTCAGATTATATGAAGGAGGAAAAACAGATGCCGGTAACTCATTCCATATACTAATCAAAAACGAGCCGAAGAAACGACCCATTCTCATGAGCGTATTCCGCTTGTGGCCGTCGAGTTTCACGCACATGCACCGGTACACCGGGGATCAACGTTGCTATCTCCTTAGAGCAGGCTGCATTAAATACTCGTAGAACAGACTCAGCATGCCCACATTGCGTCTGCGCATTAGAGATGGCAATCGGTCTGTTAACAATGGATTGTCAATGGAATGGATGCCCTCCTTTGCACAGAATCAAGTAAGCTTATAAAGTATTGTGGGTCTCCAGCCCAGAGGTGGCTTCCAAATTCATTTGGTCGGCATACTTGAGATTTGCATAGCGTTAGCAGCTGGTCACTATTGAAGAATCTGCTAACCCTCTAAAAGACGCCCAGTTTCTTGGAAACCAGATTTACTTGGCCTTCTATAGAGCCCCTATAACTTGAGCCGGTCTGATATACTTATTAAAAGGATTTCAATGGAGTCTAAATTGGTAAGGGTGCTTCCATCAAATTGCACCAGACTGTCATTGATCTCCCTCTTTGCCAAAATCAGACATGCTTGGATTTTTGAGAAGTTGTAAGTGGCCAGATTGGTTTTTCTCGAGGTGGTGGTCAACTTTTGTCTCAAAACTTCTCGAGATGTTTGGATATCGTAAGTGGAAGGGGCTAGTCAAAAAGGTAACCCTCGTGAACAGCGCTGTCGTCAGCGTAGCAATGAATTGGTGCACATTCAAGGAGAAACAAAAACAATGTTAGTTCCAGCAAAGATCCTTGTGGTACCCCCGCATTGATTTGTAGTTTGGAGTTAGATTAAAAAGTACTACAAAAATGATTCTTACATTGACGTCGTCAGAGCGCCCTGAATCTGGGACATTCACGGCATCGTTTGTGTTGATAATGGGGATAATGTTAAGAGAAAGCAATTCACTTAGTGTGCTTTTAATAATGTCACGGGCATCTTGCTGACCCATGCTCCCATTTGAGATTAAGACCTATAAAAAAATGCACATATTACTGATTGAAATCGTAACAACAATAACATAAAATAAAAATTGCACGGTTGGGTGAGATAGGAATACTATATTGTTACTTTAATAAGAATGCTAAAAAACATGATATTTAGAGCCGTAAACAGGGTGTTAAGGGACATACTTGATTTATTTTAGCCAGTGATTCCTGACATAACTTTGAGTAAAAGTGTTAATGAAATTTTGGTCTACGGTGACTTTTTTAATGTTTTTTATTTTATTTAACCCTAGATAACTAATCGCTCGTCGAAGCGACGACGCGCTACTCGACGAAATTCGAGAAAATTTGGGGGTTCACGAGATTCAAATGGGGGTACATATGAGCGGACCCCCATTTACCTCAAGTCAACATTTAGGAGTTCCGTAAATGACACAATAGACCTAACACAAATATATACAAATATAATGACTGAGAAATTACTTGTTTAATATTTGTATTTTTATATTTCGTAAAGTTGTTAATTGAGGTACATAAGTAGAGTCTACGTTCCTTTTCTCGTCAGAATTAATATATTCAAGCAAAACATTGCACATTGGAAGTCGCGAATTTTCCTATTTCCCCAACTTGTTTTTGAAAAATGTCCAGGGTAATAATGACGTTCAAAATTTAAATGCACTTCACACAGACTTCAAAACTAAGTTTGAGGACATTTTGACTGTGGAAGTGAAATGTTGAAGAATCGGATATCATATGACAATAAGAACTGATCGGAATAAGCGCTAACAAAGAACTTAAGGGGCAGTTCTGTAGGGCCAGCTACAGAAAGAAATTCCCGTTGCTTATCCTGCTTCATTTTCATTTGGTGTAATACCTCACAAGGGCTCCCCTGTCTGCACAATGTAAAGACAGAGCAACTATACCGCCACACAATTGTTGGGCAGGCAAGGGAAGGGAATCTTTTTACTAAAAAAATGAATGATTATCTCATGGGACGTTAATAGTTTTAGGAAAATTCAATATTCGAAGGGGTCTACGAAAAAAAAAACGTTTGGCATGTGGTCTACGGGGCAAAAAAGTTTGGGAACCTCTGGTGTAGACTGATATTTTGATATTAATTTGTTCATTATAAACCTTACTTTTGTGCCATGTAACAAGTTCCTATCTTAATTAAATATTTTTGATTTATTTCTAGTGTTTTATTGCGTAGTCCACTCCACGAAAGTGTAGTTACAATGAAACAATGAAAACAGTTTAGTTATCTAGGGTTAAAAAAAAATAATTTTTTATCAATTTTTTATTGTCATCACTGGTCACCCTTCACTTATGTCCAATACTTGCTGATTTTACATGTTTTAGTAGAATGTTTCTCTTTATTTACTTTGTACACAGTCCCAATTATGTCCCAATTACGTCCCAACTGTCTGGAGCCAGTGAGACAATGTCGTCCACAATTAGAGTATGTTGCGAGGCTGAAGGAAGAGGGGAGGGGAAAGAGATAGGGAAGATTAAGGTTGGGAAATAGTTTTACCTGAGCCACATTGATGTTGTACTGCGCAAACAGGGTCCTGTATAGAGACATCAGTCCAGGCTGGCCGATGGCAGCCGCTGCCCTCTTTTGGGAAATATTCAACTGAAAATATTAATAAACATACATTATTCTTTAATTCTATCTCACACCGCATGTTTATTAATACCTGCCAGATCTAGTACCACTGTGCTACAGATGTTTTCTCATTATGTATATAAATAACTGGGCACGAAATAGTTAAGAGGAAGCTACAAGCCAAAAAAGTGTATATTCTTGGTATACCTTATATTGTAGGTAATAGGCATTAAAATCGCTTGACAAACTGAGTATAGAAACGTTCGATTTCAAGCACAAAACTGGTTTTTATTTAAATATTGAAGACAATATTAGTGATTTCTAAACGAAAATCTGAAACAGAAAAATCAGAAAACGAAACGGTCACATCTGGGACTCGAACCCAGGACCCTTGTCTTATATGGTTTTTATTTGTTTTGAAAATAATTTTATAAGAAAGCAAAGAAGTTAATCAAGTGAAACTGTCACGGATAATCTTAGCTATAACACTTTATTTTTTTAAAGTTGTTTCCTTTATGCGTTCAAACATTTCTATAGAATTTTTTTTTTTTTTTAAGTATCAAAAAGGGGAAACCTTTTATTTTTTGAATGCTAAGAATTAAGTAAATCTTTAAAAAATGTCAACGTAAAATGAAAATGATGCCGTTTTTATATTATGAGTTTTCATATTAGGACTAGGTAATTTTATTTAATTATTGGGACAAATGGAAAAATTCACAAAAAATTATAGTATTATCTGTGATAGTTCGAGCTACAAGATATAGATGGCTCTAGTATCGAGAGATCATAGAGGTTATTGAGTTATCAGTTTTAAATAGGGTTGCCACTCCGGGGTGGATATCAAGGTAAGGGGAGCCTTTAGGTTTTTAGCAACAGAGAGATTCTAAGAGCCTAAGATAATGGACATTAGTCTCCTAACTCGACACATGAATAAGAGTACATACAGGGTGTATCGGCAAGTACCTGACAAACTTTAACCAGCTATTCCTCAGCACATTTGGAGTAAAAAATGTTATGGGCGCTTTGCTGTCCGGTAACATTTTTTTTCCATTAAAAACAAAAAATAAATAAAAAATCTACAATCCGTCACTGTCATTTGCATTGAATCTCGTGTTCAACAGCTGTTATTGGCAAGTGTGTCAAAAAGTGTCTCGCTCTTTCGTACACACTAAATAATAATAGTTAAAAATGAGACGAATGGTGCCGTGCCATTTCGTTGTGATTGTAAAAGCGCGCCAACGTAGGTACGTACGTACATTATTCAACGAAACTCGAACAAAATATTGCCAGATGGGTTTTCAAACTTTGACAAAGGATAAAACATTGGTGACATGTGGTGAAAATATGAATATGTAGTAAATTTTTTATTAAAAAAAAATGTTACCGGACAGCAAAGTGCCCATAACATTTTTTACTCCAAATTTGCTAAGGAATAGCTGGTTAAAGTTTGTCGGGTACGTGCCGATACACCCTGTATAAGTCTTAATAAAATAAATGTGATTTACTGTTATTATTTCAAGAATTCATACACAACCATTATCTATTACTTTTTTCTATACACAACTTAACAAACTTATGGTCACTCGCTGAGTGAAAAGACGGTATGTCAATTTGTAACACTGAGATCGAACAATTGGGCAATATTATAAGTCTGCAGTTGCTCAGTTTGATTTAAACTTACCGTATTGGGTAGTCCTTTCTTATTTAACTCTTCCAGAAGTATCTTCTTCCCAAAGGCAACGGCTCCACTAGACACGATGCAGCATTCAATGCCTTTGGAGTGACAGATGGCCAGCTAGAGTAAAAAGTATACAAAACAAAATAATTCTTTGACTAATAAGGTGCAAATATTGAATCAACGACTAGAATTAATGGAACACTATTGGTCTAATATTGTAAATAATTGCTGTTTATGCTAAATATATAAATGACTGTTTGTTTCCTAAATAAAATACTATCCTCCAAAATTACTATCCTCCTTATATTAGCTTAAATACTTGACATATCATTTTATATTTTACGTATTCCTGCGCACATACATAAGTTACCATTAATAATTGACGGAATAATTGGGATTTCTCTAGTTTAAAAGCCCATAAGACAGAAAAATGCATGGGGTCATCGGAAGACCCACTTGGTTACAGACATTTTGTTTGGCACCTTGGCCTTTCAAAAGTTAATATTGACAAGTCAAATTTATTACATAAATATTATATGTATAATACGGAGAGCAAATTGATTGTGCTAAAATTGGAAAAACTTCCTAGTTGGATTGTAAAAAATTTCTGTAAAAATTGGCAAGCCATATTACAATGTTTAAATAAACATAATTCATAGAAATTCATTTGCAATAAGGTAAGTAAGAAAGCAAGCTGCATATAACCCCTCTGATTTTTGGCATATTATGGCAAGTTTCAAACGTCTCGCTTGCCATAATGTGCCAAATTTATAAAACCTAAAAATATGGTATTAGCGGTGAAATCTGGGTGGATTCATTGGCTTTAAACCGTAGTAAGCAGTTCAAATATGTTTCCATATAAATATTTAGAGGAATGATATTAATTAAATGGAAAACCAAACACCCATCGCTCGGGTGGTTAACGGAAAGAGAGGTTGCAACGTAGCTCTAAGTGGCAGGCCCGGTATAAATCTCAATATTACCTACAAATAACTCTGTTTCCTGAGTTATATTGTACAATATCAGAAGAAAAGAGTAAACAACTAAATACGAATTGTTTTTAAATCAATTGTTATCTGGCAGAAAAAAAACTGTTTAGTGCTGTCAGATTATATTAGAAATAATTAAATATGTATAATGGACTTCATTCAGTTAATAATCAATTAATAAGCTTCACCTGTTCCACAATAGATGTCAGTCGTGGCAGTGCTACTCCTTTTCCATCTTCCCGAGTTACAACGGAACTTCCCAGCTTTATGAGGAACCTACCGGTGTCCTTCAGCTCTTGTCGATTCTCAAAAGTTCTCTCTTTCTTTTGGCGTTTAACATAGCTAGGCAATTCCAGCTGAACAAGAGATAATCAGTTCTTAACCACAATTCACATTGATCAGATATAAAACATCAAATATTAGACAGCTGATAAAAGAGAGAGATTGTGAAATAAATTTTCTAGGTTATAAATTATATAATAGTATTAATAATAAACCTATTACATTTGTATGAACGATTTTATTTAGGTTTAGGTAAATGACATTAGGTACACTATATATATAGCCGAGTTGTTAAATCAAGAGTTGAGAAACAATACAAATTAAAACAAGATGACATACTCACCAATTGAGCCTTACAAACTGACATGATTCAATTTGGAGGAAGCGATTCCTGTTAATTATGCAAAATGAAAACTACCACAGATTTCCAGCAAGTTACAATAATAATAATATTGTCATTGCAGTCAGTTTCATAATCTGATAAGACCTTAAGTTAAGTGATGATTAGGATTTTCTCTTGTTATGTATTTATCAGCTGTCAGTGCTAATTTTAGGACATATTTGATAACATAAAGCAGTTCTTGCCCACGAGAACGCAGAAAAGAAAATCTAATTATTTAGTAAAGAAACTGGAAGCAAAAAGTATGCTTCCTCGGAAAACAACAGTAAAAAAGTGACTTAGACTGCCATCTATTGATAAAAAAATAAACGTCAATGATTTAAAACAGAAAACCTTGTAAAATTTGTAAATACATACAGGGTTTTTCCAATAAGAGGTGTTATTTTGATATTCAATCGTAAAAGATCAATGTTTTCGTTGCTTGTGTGGCACGTAGCGCCGTCTTGTTGAAAGTAAACGTTGTCCAGATCAATACCATCCAATTCCGGCCATAAAAAATCATTAATCACTCGATAGCGCAATCATTTCACCGTAACTGTTGCTCCAGCCTCACTTTCGAAAAAGTAAGGTCCAATGATTCCGCCGTACCATAAACCGCACCAAACAGTCACACGTTGAGGATAGAGAGGCTTTTCAACAATAAATCTTGGGTTTTCCGTGCCCCAGATGCGACAATTTTGCTTGTTGACGAAGCCACCGAGGTGGAAATGGGCCTCATCACTCTAGATGATTTGCATTTGATTAGCTCAAGGGAATTTTAATAATTTCAATGCATTGTTGAAGCGTGTATCGTTCCATTTTTATTAATGGCGTAGTTTTTACTTGTCAAATGTCAAAAAATGACATCTTCAAAAGTAACACCTACCGAAATAGCGGGCTATTCAAAATAACACCTTTTATTGGAAAACCCTGTATATATTTACAGAGGCGGATTTGCAGTCTTGGCCGCCCTAGGCCCTAAGGCCCCAGACCATGTAGCCGCCCCTTTCTCAGTACCCATCATATTGACCTGGAGTATCCAAACTTTTCAGTAAGTTCCTAGGGTCAAAACCGTTTTAATTTTCCTGCCATTATCATTCATGGTTCATGGGGTGAGATTTGTCCAGGTCTTGGCGGCGGATACATCTGCCCACCTGCTGCGTGGCGGGCCGGATCGAGAGAGACTGGGTGAGGGAGGCCTTTTGACCTTTCCAGCCGGACTATCTTGACCCATCGCCTTGCACTGCAGTTGGAGGGATGTATTCATACGTATGTCACTCCTGGACACACTAATCCCCAGATTCCTACCCAACCACCCCTCATACATTTTCCTTTTCACAACTTCCTATCCTTCCCTTCCTTAAAACGACCCTCCACACAGCATCACCTAAGATGACATAGGTCGTGAGGGAAAATATTTTCCTCAAAGCCTCCTGTGTGGAATTAATGTAAAAAAATACGCTTGCTAAATTCGCTAGTTCAATTACTGTATAATTGTCGATTGTCGCAGGCCGGATTGATGACATTGGCGGGCCGTTGTTTGGAGACCCCTGATATAGACTCTAGACTACACAATGAATTTACTTTATTGACAACTTTTATCGAAACCGATTCAGAAATTTAGTTAACTATAATAGCTGCTAGTTTGTAATACTTTCTAATTTATTTAACTTGTTTCAGGTTTATTCTCATACAATAATATATAAGTGTATCACAGTTACAATTAGGGTTGCCAGATACGGGCTGGATAAAAAGTTATTATTAAGTCTCCAAACAAATAAAAGAAACCAGCAACTCTTTTAAATAAAAATCAGCTTAAGGTACATATTCGAATATAATAACTAAACTTAAAATACAAATTAAAACGTTGGTAAAAAAATTTACGTAAAGCATTATCTAACATAAAAAAAAACTGAACTCAAAACAAAAATCTGGCAGTTACAATTCTCGTCTGCAATTAAGTGTAGCAAAATCGTTAATTAGATCTTCGCAATCCAATTTCCTTAAAAAATCTGCTTCTATGTTAAGCCAAGCAAGATTGTTCAGCCTTTGCTCCGCCATTGTTGTGCGTAAATATTTTTTTACACGTCGTAAACAAGAAAATGATCGTTCTCCAGAATAGTTACTGGCGGGAGTACACACACACATTCGAAGAGCAATATCCACGTTTGGATAAATGGTTTGAAGATTTTCAGTTCGTAACCATTTTATCAAACTGACAGCATTGTTTCGATCCTTATTTTTCACACTGCAGTGAGCACGAAAATGGAGACATTCTTCTGAAAAATGGGCTTCTAAATCACTAGAATAAATCATTTGTAATGATTTTGCCCTTTCTTCGACTTCAGACGGGCTTAGTTTTGTCAATTGAGTAATAAAATTAAATTTATTATAAATTGATAAGATAAAGCTTTATCTATTTTGACCATAGATTTCACAAATTCGAACTCCGTAGGCTTCTTTAGAACAATGCTAAAAAGAAATAAAAATCCTTTGCCTCTTAATCCTATTCCAACGTTCCTCCACCCCTCCCCCCCTTTTTCATAGATTTTAACTAAAAATATTTATTTTTATATTTTTTAAAGAAAATACCTTTTTAATGTCACACTTTATTATTCACTATCATCAGTGGAAAGTTCATAATTGGCATAAATAACATCTTATTATTGTATTATTTTATAATCTCTGATTTATTTATCTATTATAGCTTTTGTAAGGTGATTGAGCGTGTTCACACAGAGCTATAATATGCGTGGGATGGCGTATTTCGGCATATCGATCGCCGTACATTCCAAATTGGAAAGTATGGAGAGCGATATGCTGAAATACGCCATCCCACGCATATTATAGCTCTGTGTGTGAACACGCTATTATGCATAACAATACCTAACGCGGTTCAGTCACTAGCGCAACTGAATCAAGGTAGGGATTGGAAATACGCGAGCGGGCGAGCGACGGAGCATGATTGGTGCGGCGAGGGCGGCTGCGGGGCGTAGGGGCGCGCTGTGTGCTGTGTGAACACGCTCTTGCATATCGATATTTCGTACGTAGAATATTTAGGTACTTAAGAAGTAATTTCTTGTTATCATCTGTGACTTTTTTGTCACGATTGGCCGCCCCTAATATCTGGCCGCCCTAGGCCCGGGCCTACATAGGCGTAAGGGCAAATCCGCCTCTGTATATTTAGATTTTTTAAAAATTGGTATAAATACCTAGATGTTTGTTTTGAAGAACACCAATATTGTGTATCTTTATGTCAAACACAAGATAAGATTTTAATTTGACTTATATTACATTTTTATTACAACAAATCAGGAAAATGATAAGACAGTTTTTTAAAATTAGTTTATTAAAATAATAACATAATTTCCTAACAAATTTAATTAAATTACATTCAAAACCTAGCAACTACCATTTTAGATGACTACAACAATCAAAAAGACAAAACAAAGCATCTTTTCATGCATTATTTTTTTATATTTTAGCTTCTAGTGTCCTAATTATTATTACACATTGCGTGGTGGCCTTCCAACTCATAATATAAAACAACACAATACGGAAAGGTATAAAATAAATATAATGTTTACCCTTCAAGCTAATTTGTTCGCTTTTGGGAATAACTCACATGATCTCACATGACCTGTAGCTCCCTTATTGTCATGGTGAAAAATATCATCTAAAACGTGTTAGAAAGAGAAAACACTACGCAATATATTCAAATCTAGAAGTTAACCACAGAGAAATTAAAAAGTTCACCTCTATGAAACCAAAGATTTGAAAACAATTTGAATTTTTTATAAACAATTTTTATATGATATTTTTGTAATACTACTAATGTTTGTTTGTCTACGTGTGTTTTTATATTTTTTTGTTATCAATAATTTTAGTTACAAAAAACGTAAAGTGTGATATTTTAATATATTTTTTATGTTTGCATTCATACATAAAATATTTCCCTAAATATATGTTTTGTTCTAATAATAATATTTGAAAGCGTATTTCATCACCTTTCAAAAACAGTTTTTAGTTTTCGGATACGTTCAGAAATATTCCATTAATTTGGATTTTATTTTTAAGGGAAATAATAATACCTTCTGTCAAAATATGACCGAGGACTGGGGAGTTGTTAAATCTTGTATTTATTGTTATTAAGTTTAATTTGTAGAACTCCATTTTATTTTTTTATTTTTTATATATACAATAATATTATTATTGGGTTTATAAAAACAGTTTATTTTTAAACAAGTTCTGCTGTGTAATTATTATTACGCGTGACAGCTGTTTCGCCCTCTGAAGGCATTATCAAACTGTATTAAAAAAAAAAAAAAAAAAAAAAAGTTAAATCTTGTGTTATACAAATCACTTTTGTTATACAAATTTCATGAAACGAAAAATTCTCTATACTCTTATAATATACCTACAACTTTGTGACGTAATTTGATGCAAAAATTTTAGGCCGTTATTGCAAGTAATACAATGCTTTCAAAATTTATTGTTTTGGGCGCCATCTTGTGTCATATATGAGTTAAAAAATGTTTTAAAGAATTATCTTGGCAAAACAAGCTAAAAAAATAATAAAAAATACTGGTATCTAAGTTGGTCGGTGATTATTATGTTAAAAAATGAGAAATTCCATCATTTTTTAAATCAAAATCAAAAAACTCTGTTAATAAGTTTCTTGAGTCAGCTAATTGGCAGCGATTCGTGGAGCCACACTTCTTGGCCGTTTTCTCCGAAGTCGGCAGCGGTGTGGTTCTTCCCGCTCAGGATCCACTTGGTGGTGAGGAGACCCTCGACTCCGACGGGGCCGCGGGCATGGATCCTGGCCGTGGAAATTCCCACTTCAGCTCCGAGGCCGAAGCGGAACCCATCTGCGAATCTGGAACTCGCGTTGTGGAAGACGCACGCGCTGTCAACGTGCTTCTGGAATGTCGCTGCGGCCTCGGCTGTTAAAAAAATAACAAACATCGAAAAAAAAGGTTCGGTCACACAGAGTGATTTCGTTACTGCGAAATAATAACGACGTAATCTCTTCGCGTAACAAGGTGACGTACCTATCGTGGTCCCAGAAAGTGGCTACGCGACTTCATAGTTACAGTATTTTTATTTTATTTGTTTGGAAAACCAACAGTTTACAATATTTTATAAGGTATAATAAAATGTACAGCGTGTCCAATAAGCTATGGATCAAATAAAGTGGGGTAATAAGGGAGGTTATTTGCAATCAAAATTACAGAATATGTGGAGCCCAATTATTAACCATTTCAATGCTATTAAGTTTTTTAAAACTGTATACAGACATGTGGTAAGTAATGTTGATCATTCAGTTAGTTTACGATATTAGGTACTTAAAGAGAATACTTTCGGAAGAACTACAACATTCCGACTCTGTGGATTTAATTATCTTTAAAAAAGTTGAACGAATCTTGGTTAGATACTTACGGTCTTCTGTGATAATAACATCAGTATGGCTGCTTCCAAACTTATGAATATGTTCCATAGCATCTTCTGTACTCTTTACCACCTCAACGCAGCATTCCAAAGATCCGTATTCATGTTTCATCGTCTTGGCGGGAGGTGGCCCGAATACCAACAGCTCTGTCAACTTTGGCCCGGCATTAATCTTGACATTTTCATTTTTCAGCATGTTGCAAATATCTAGGAAGAATGTGCCATTCTTAACTAGGTCTTCGTGGATGAGCAAGGTTTCCATAGCGTTGCAAGCAGCGGGATAGTCACACTTGGCATCCCGGACTATCTTCATAGCCTTGTTTAAATCGGCTGCTTTGTCCACGTACACGTGGCAGATTCCTTCAGCGTGCCCTAAGACAGGAATGTGTTGCGATTGCTTCTGGATGTTGCGAACTAAATCTGAAGATCCTCTCGGAATGATAAGATCTATGTGTTTCTCCATACAAAGTAAATCGCTTATTTCTTCTCGTGTTGAAATGAGAGAGATGGCGTTTGAGCAGCCAACGATTGATAAAGCTTCCTTGACAAGTTCCATCAGAGCTTTGTTAGAATTGATAGCTTCCTTGCCTCCTTTGAGCAAGAGACCATTACCAGAAGCTATCGCGAGAGCTGCTACTTGAGGTAAAGAGTCAGGTCTTGATTCAAATATGACAAGTAAGACTCCTATTGGGACTGTGACTTGTGTAAGATCTAATCCTTCTGCTAGCTTGGTCCTTCTCACAACTCTTCCAACGTTTTCAAGACTGGAGTCTGCAATTTGTTTCAGGCCGACGGCCAAACTTCTTAGTTTAGCGTCGTCAAGTGTTAGTCGAGACAACAGTGGCTTAGCCAAGTTATTGTTTTTGGCTGTTTCCAAATCTTCCAAGTTGGCTTTGAGGATAAAGTCCATTCTGGAGATGAGGAGTTCGGCTAGCTTGTTAACAGCCAGAGCTCGGTCCTCGGGGGAGAGAGATTGCAGGAGGCGACTTCCATTTCGCGCTGTAAAATAAATAATGTACAATATACATAACATGAAAAATGTAAACAAGTGTCTGTAAAATAACTAAAAATGAATGTTGAACAGCAGTGGGTTGGTGTGTATTTAAATTATGTAAATTAAATGTATGGGAACTGGGTACGATGATAAGCCCACGCTAATTTTAAAGTTCATAAAATAGAACGCAGAAAATGGCATATTTAGATATTAATTTTGCGAAATAATAATTAGGGTCCAGGGAGCTAAAAAAACACTTAGAAATGTGGTTTCTTATTAGTGTAATATGTAAAGAGGTTTTCCTTTCTCCTTTCTGCAATGAAGTGAAACAAAATGTTTGTATTTAATTGAATAAATAAAAATCTACAAAAGTAGCTCATCATTCGAGAGTTCATCATTCAACTTCAGACATGAGAAAAATAAACTGATTTCAATTTATCGGAAGAGCAATAAGTTTTTAAGGTCAAACCACAATATGAGGAGAAAAATTGGAGGACTTGTTATGGTTATTTATTATAAATATTAGGTAAATATTATTAAAAACTTTACAAAAAAGGTGAAAACTAGAAGCGCATTCCATACAAATTTGAATGGAAACAAATGTGCCACTGATGTGGTAACTTTTGGTTATAGACCATTTAGCACGCTCTCTGTTTTTCTTACACTTGCCTGAAAATATATATCGCCATCCCATTTCGCCCTACCCGAAGCATGTTTGGAGTAAAAAACGTGGACGCCATTTTGCCGTCTGATGATTTTTTTGTATCACACATCGCCACTGATCACAGTGCCACATGTTGCGATGTGATACGCGCTCTACCTTGTATGTACGCTACTCTTGGAATCGCTGGTTAAAGTCTTTTGGGTGCGTGCTGATATATCCTGTATACGTATTTTAAAAGTGAACCATCATCATCAGCAGTTTACTCACCATTCTCAGCGAGCAGCTCGGTGGAGGCCATGCCGCCCCCCTCAACATTGGTGAAGAAGGTGCCAACCTTGCGGCCGCTGATGATGGTCTTGATGGCCTTCTCTTGCATGCCGTTGCAGATCACCACGCTCACCCCGCGGTTCAGCGCCCACGTGGCAGCGTTCACCTTGGAATCCATCCCTCCTGTTCCCACCTAACGAACAAACAGGCCATGCAATTTAATAATTATTATTGTTTATTTACGAGTATCGTAATGTGGGTAAATATTTATATATAACACTACTCGTGATTAAATTACAGCAAAAAAAATCCATCTAAATCCATTCTTGTTCTTTCGTATGGTGTAAGTAAAGAATAAAGGGTCGAAAGAGGACTTAATAAATCTGCGAGCCAGTCTAAGGCTTTTTAGCACAGTGAAATCGACATCTATACAATATCGAATTACCGATGACTTTATAACGATTTCTCGAGTATGGTCGCGCTGTTGATAGCTAGGCCGATAATTTAAATGCAATAAATTATAAATCGACATACGCTGGCAACAATAGAGGTATTTTATATGAATTGACATTTACCTTGTAATCCAATCGCTACGTAAAGCTTAAAAATACAAATAAATTGACAATGATGATTTGAAATAATAACTTTAAAATATATTGGCTGTTCACAGAATCAATTGATCGCATCTTAGTAGAATTAATTAATTAATTTATTTGCTATATATAAACCATGTTTTTTCTCATAAAAATCAACCTCAGTAGAACTAAGCCCTAATCGAGGTTAACAACTTACATTTGATCGAAGCAAACATAGAGTTATCACAAACATAAAGTAATACTACATACAATCACAAAATATTTCAAAAATAAAGAAAAAAAGTATGTATTAGATGCGTTACCAGATGAGTAATTTGACAGTATATTGTAACAATATTTGAACCATAAGAGTAATCAAGTCTATGAATCGTGCAGAGATGTGCAAAATGGGTACCCAAAACCATTTGAAATGCAAAATGGAAATGGGTCAAAACATTTCCATTTGAAAATGCAAAATGCAAAATGGTTTTTAGAAAAGCATTTCAAATGCAAAATGCAAAATACCTATTTTCAAAATGCATTGAAAATGCAAAATGGTTTCTCAGGTCAAACAATTAAAATAATTATAGAATTTTTAAACAATTTTGTCATTTAATAATGGACATCAATGTAGAACAAACATATTACATGATGGTAAATCCAAAAACACCACGACTACAGATTATGAAAACACAAAATATTTGCGCGGGACTAATGTTGCCAACGTAAAAAAATAGAAACTGCTATCTAACATCTAATATTACGGCGTCATGGCCCCATGTTCAGTATTTGAATCAGTATTTTTTGTAATGGTATCACTCAATTGCCAGGGCTCCTACCAGGGAGCAACTTGACAAATGTAAATTATCTCTCATAGCGAGGTTGAGGATCGACTGATATTTGGGGCTTATGAAAAAAAATGAGTGGAGATAGTAGTAAGAATGTTGCAAAAAAGCATTTAAAATGGAAAATGCATTGAGAAAAGCATTTAAAATGCAAAATGCAAAATGGTTTTTAGAAAAGCATTTAAAATGCAAAATGGAAAATACCCATTTTGCATTTTGTATTTCCATTTGAAATGGATTTATTTGAAATAAAGCACATCTCTGGAATCGTGTATACGATTTATTGCAATTCTAAGAGTTTAGTTAGTTCACATCCATTCATTAATAAGCCAGTTATCATTATCAAAAAAGTTGTGCATATTGAATGCTTATCCGACATCTTGGAGGCCACGCTTAAAGTGGTGGCTTTTGTCTACCGACTGTCGGAATCATATTCTGACCGTGCTCGCAAATATCGCCAACTCACCGTGGAATATGGATATTATCAATATCGTATTGATTTAGGGCTTTATCCTATTGATGACAGTTTGCCAGACAGTGAGCCCTGAGCCGGGATGCCTCTCTGTCTCTCAGTGGGATCATGTACGAGATGAGATGATAAAATATACTGACACCAAATACAAACAAACACAAATACAAAATACATACAAAAAATACGCTGCTTCAAATCCACAAAGATCTCTATAAGAAGTCACACCATGCCATGGTTCGTGTTGAGAGCAATAGGCAAAATACAATGGGTCGCTTATGCACTCCATTAATGCACTCCAGTTTTGCATAACACTATTACACGTACACTGGAGTAGTTTGGTTTAATCAACTAACGACAGAGATAAGGTTAGAACCGGACTATAATAAATTTAAAAATAAAATAAACTTCACTACCTTAAATAATTTAACGAATTAGAATGACGATTATTTTATAAATTATTGTATAAAAAAACTAAAATTTCTTCACTTTATATGTTTTTATGATTCTTTTTTTTCTTCTATTTACATATGTATGTTAAGTTTTTATTTTTATTTTTTTCCCTTTACACACGAGTTTTAGACTCTTGTAAAGGTAAACATGATAATTTTTATTGAAATATGTTCTTACTATGTAAATTTAAATAATTATACTGTATTTTATAAAATAAATAAAATATATATAAAAAAAAAAAACTGAAACTGAAACCATTCAACTGCACTAAAAAACATTTACTACATAATATATTTATAATTAATTCATGTTATCATCACTATATTTTTTAAAATAATATGTAAATGAAATCCTCAGCACGGGAGATCCCAGTTAGGATATCATTATCTATATTTGTTAAAAAAATGGAAGTTGATAAAACATTTATTATATTAAAAATCAGATTTTGACATGTGTAATTTAGTACAGTATGTGTAATTTTATTACCTAGGTGTAATTATCTTCATGTGTTTTTAGATTTCATTCATTTGTAATTCTGACAGTGTGGTTCCTATTGATAAGTGAAAATCACGGCTATTTAATTGCTTGCTGATTTCACTTGAAAGAATGTACCTACCGTTGATTTGTTGCCATACTCGATATTGCTGGGGTCATTTGAGGAGTAAGTATGCATCATCCTGGCTCCGTCCATCCAGGGCGGCTTGTTGTAAATGCCGTCTACATCGGACATCAGGATCAGAAGGTCAGCGGAGATCTCGGCGGACAGCATGGCCGATAGGCTGTCGTTGTCCTTGATGATGATGCCCTGAAAACCAAGATGCTCACTCACCCATAGATGGCAAATAGATTAGTCTATTAAGTTAACCATAGATGACGTTAAGCTGTCGAGTGTTGTAGAGACCGAGTGTACGATATATAAAGTTGTCAATGTATCACATTAAAATATCAGAGCCCGTTGTCAATCTATCACATTAAAATATCAGAGCCCGCTGTCAATCTATCACATTAAAATATCAGAGCCCGTTTTCAATCTATCACATTTAAATATCAGAGCCCGTTGTCAAACTATTACACTTAAATATCAGAGCCCGTTGTCAATCTATCACATTAAAATATCAGAGCCCGTTGTCAAACTATTATATTTAAATATCAGAGCCCGTTGTCAAACTATTACATTTAAATATCAGAGCCCTTTCTCAAACTATTACATTTAAATATCAGAGCCCGTTGTCAAACTATGGGGCCGTTCAAGTATTATGTAAGCACTATAGGGGGGCAGGGGGGTCTTTGCTTTGCTTATTTTTGATGACATGGGGGAGTGGGGGGGTCGAGATAGTGATTACGTCAGCACTGCTCAGCAGTAGTTATTTTTTTTTACACATTGGCAACCCACACATTGTCTATGTTTGAAAACCGAATACATATTCGGGGATTCCCACAAATAATTAATACATTTAGGTACTCGCTTAGTTTGTTTAAATGAATATTATGTGCATTAAAGTCCTCTATCCTAAGTCAATTTTATAAGTGCTGCTTATGAATCAATAAAAAAACAGAATACATTAACAGAAAAATGCATATAGGTACCAATTTTTACGTAAGCATGGGAGGGGGGGGGGGTAAGAGCTTTGCTTACTTTTGGTGACAAGGGGGAAGAGGGGGTAAATAATTGTAATAAATCTGTTAACGTAATACTTGAAAGGCCCCTATTACATTTAAATATCAGAGCCCGTTGTCAAACTATTACATTTAAATATCAGAGCCCGTTGTCAAACTATTACACTTAAATATCAGAGCGCGTTGTCAATCTATCACATTAAAATATCAGAGCCCGTTGTCAATCTATCACATTGAAGTTCAAAGTGTTTTATTTAATAAGAGAGTTGATGAAGAAACTCGGAGATACAACAATATTTTATTATGATTATTTTTTTAAATGCTTACTCTTCTTGTAGGAGATCCTGAGACTTCGGTCTCATCAGTAATGTGCATGGGAGGACTGACGGCATCGTTAGTGTTGACAATGGGCACAATGTTTAGGGAGATCAGCTCGGATAGGGTGGAGAACAGGTTCTTCCTGGTTTGCGAGTTGTAGAAGTCCGGCTTAGTCACCAGGACCTGGGGAACACAACAAACATTTTTTTAATTAATTATGTATTTATAAAATGAAGATTTTTTGTTTTCCAAAATACAATTTTGTGCAATAGTATTCTTTTCTAATCTTTTCTAGTGTAATTATAAACCAACACATGAAATGGAACAAACACATTAAGTGAACTTGAGGCGCACTAGGAAATGTACTTATATATTTATTAAATTAAGAAATATTCTTAAATTGGATAATTAAAAAAAAATTCGAAGAGAGCAAATACAGGGTTTTCCAATAAGAGGTGTTATTTTGATATTCAATCGTAAAACATCAATGGTTTCGTTGCTTGTGTGGCACGTAGCACCGTCTTGTTGAAAGTAAACGTTGTCCAGATCAATACCATCCAATTCCAGCCATAAAAAATCATTAATCATCTCTCGATAGCGCAATCTATTCACCGTAACTGTTGCTCCAGCCTCATTTTAGAAAAAGTAAGGTCCAATGACTCCGCTCGACCATAAACCGCACCAAAAAGTCACACGTTGAGGATAGAGAGGATTTTCAACAATAACTCTTGGGTTTTCCGAGCCCCAGATGTAACAATTTTGCTTGTTGACGAAGCCACCGAGGTGGAAATGGGCTTCATCACTCAAGATGATTTGCATTTGATTCACTCAAGTGAATTTTAATAATTTCAATGCGTTGTTGAAGCGTGTATCGTTCCATTTTTATTAATGGCGTAGTTTCTACTTGTCAAATATCAAAAAATTACAGCTTCAAAAGTAAGATCTACCGAAATAGCGGGCTATTTAAAATATCACCTCTTATTGGAAAACCATGTATTATAGAGAGGTAGGTAAGTGGAGGGGAAACAGTTTCAGCTGAGGTTAAAGGAGCAAATTAAATATGGGACTATCAGTTACATTTATTGAATTATTAATTAGTTGGAGTTAAAAATAACAGAATTGGTATTATTTAAGAAAAAATGTTGTGTTATTTTTTTTTAAAACTGAACGTTCGTAACATCGTTAACAAAGTGCAGTTACTTAATTTCGAACAAAATTTATATTTATTTTTTGGAATAACTTTATTGAGTAATACCTCAAATTGTAATATTTAAGTATTGAAGACAATATTAGCGATTTCTAAACGAAAATATGAAACAGAAAACTCAGAAAAGGATATGGTCACATCTAGGACTCGAACCCAGGACCCTTGTCTTGCCGGGGCACCGCTCTACCACTGAGCTAATGGAACCCTACCCCTTCGGTCACATTTCACTGTATCACACTTCGAATAAGAACTACAAACATTGTCTTCATTTTTTCACCGCACATTATTTATTGGAAACTATCTTTATGTATGATGGCAAGATTCAACCCGAACTAAATGCAATCTAGACAGCGTCTTTTTAGATGCACCTATCTTATTTTTTATTTTTAATGTGCGACATCTATTGACTTTTTTGCAAGTCTTTGATGCAAAATTTATATTATTTGATGTTACCACATCCTGTACTATCATACACTCCATATTACTTTTTACTCCTACACCAAACTCAAAAGTTACTTCTCTTAATTGGCGTAGAAATACTTAAAAATATATATTTCACTATTTGTTCTTATACGATTTATTATGTACTATTGTAACAATATTGTTAAAAAAAAAATTAAAAAATAAAAGTTGATTGAAAACATATTATTAATATGTATAAAAAAATTTAAAGCATCAACTAAGGAAGGGTAATTACCAATTCAAAAAAGAGAAACATTAAAATATCAACTAAGGAAGGATAATTACTAATTCAGAAAAGAGAAACATTAAAGCATCAACTAAGGAAGGACAATTACCAATTCAGAAACAAGAAACATTAAAGTATCAACTAAGGAAGGATAATTACCAATTCAAAAAAGAGAAACGTTAAAACATCAACTTAGGAAGGATAATTCCTAATTCAGAAAAGAGAAACATTAAAGCATCAAGTAAGGAAGTACAATTAGCAATTCAGAAACGAGAAACATTGAAATATCAACTAAGGAAGGATAGTTACCAATTCAGAAACGAGAAACATTAAAGCATCAACTAAGGAAGGACAATTACCAATTCAGAAACGAGAAACATTAAAGCATCAACTAAGGAAGGATAAATACCAATTCAGAAATGAGAAACATTAAAGCATGAACTAAGGAAGGATAGTTGCCAATTCAGAAACGAGAAACATTAATAACCAATTTCAAAATGATTCACTGGCTCAGAAATTACCATCAACATGAATTTGTTAAATCTACACATATAGCTATACAATTAGACGTGCTATTGCTTATTAATATCTCCTCCAAACGTGTTCCACCATTAGAACGCGATAAGCGGTGCGTGTAGACCGAATTCAGTAGTTTTAGTTAGAGCGTTGGGTGCGTTGAAGATCAATTGGATGTAAAAAAGTGGAACCTATTTTTTTGCTACATGTCTCATCTAAATATAATACTTCAATGAATCTACCTGTGCAATCTTGACTCCGTATTGAGAGAACATAGCTTCATAAAGTGACATGAGGCCAGACTGCCCCACCGCTGCGGCTGCACGGGGTTCCAATATACTAAATGCATCCTGAAATAAAAATAAATACATGATAATAATTATGAACCAAATAAAAAAAAATGTTCAACAACATGTAAAAACTAATTAGAATCAATTATTATTATTATTAGTACATTATATTTTATCATATATTATACACTTAGATTAAAACTGTTGACACTCAACACAACACATCTCAAACACAAGGATAGATTTCTCAACTGAGATGAGTAGTTGTAAAAAATAGCAATTCTTATTCTTTTATACAATAAAATCCAACTCTCATTCGAAACTCACAACAATATCATAACATTTAAATATAAAATAAAAAGCTGGATACACAATATAGGGAGATCACAAATAAATAAAATATACTGACACCAAATACCGACTAGAACCGAAATCATCCAAATGCACAAAAAAAAATATTTGTAATTATTTCAGAACAAACTCGAATTAATATATCTTTGACTCCATATTACGCATCTTGAATCACATTAATAGCATTACCAGTAAGGGATTACAAATGCTTGGATTTATTCTCAGAATCGCTAAAGACTTTAATAACATAAAAACTATAAAATTACTACACCCGTCTCTGGTTAGAAGTCAGGTTGAATACAATTCAACCATTTGGTGTCCTCATTTCAACTCTCATTGTTTACAAATTGAAAAATTCAAATAAATTTTTACGTTTTATTAATTTCAAAATTGGTATTCCTATTATTGAAATCAATTATGTCAATTTACGCAGTAAACTTAACTTATTGAAATTATCTGAAAGGCGAAAAATATTTGATCTCCTTTTATTATATAAAATTGTTCATTCAAGGTTGGACTGCCCTGACACTATAAATTTGCTTTCTTTACATATACCTCCAAAATATACTAGACGGAATATTTTATTCTACAACAATAACTTCGCTACGAATTCTGTGTTAGAAAGAATACATAGGTTGGGCAATGAACTAAGTGATGTCGCTGACATATTTAATTTAAACTTCAATACATTTAAAGCCAAATTAGTCCACCACTTTTTAAATGTAAATAGTGTATGAGAAATCATTATATTTTATTTCGATTTTCTATTGTTTGTTTTATACTGTTGTTAAAAATGAAATTTGTAATTGTCAATAAATAAATAAATAAATTTATTCATAATTACTTCATATTATCCATAATACTAAATTTTAATAATATGTAATTTAAATCCTCACTACGGGAGATCAAACAACGTAGAACCATTGTATCCTTCAAATCAATTATGAATAAATAAAAAAAAAAAACAAAACAAATTTTACATAACAGACAAACACCACAACTGATATCAGTTCAACTGATAAACAACCGTTGAACAGTTGTGTAAAATTTAGAACACTTTTATTAGAAAGGATAAGTATCTAAAACAACAACAATAACAATAAAAACAAGATATCACATCGATGGCCTAGCGTACATATGTGTTAAGTGCAATTTGAACACTCACAAGATGTAAAGCAACAAAATGAATGTGAATATCCACTTTTTATCCATTCTGGATTGAATAGGTAATGAAATTTTTACATGAAACATCTGTTTACAAAGTAGTGTTGATAAATGCTTTACAAAATACGTTGTTTTTACTTGAAACTGCACTGTGCGCTAGGCCATCGATAAATATGTAAAGTGTGGGTCATGTCAAGTGAAAACAAGGGTTTCGAAAAAATTAGTTCCGAGGGCTGTCGCTAAATATATCCGGTATTTTGCCACTATAGTGGATGTTATATTAGTATTAACAGTCGACACATTCGCACTAGAGTCACAAAGGAATATGGAAAGTTTCGGGGCTTTTTAGTGGATTGATATTGATTTTGATCAATACAGAAGATTCTACATTTTTTTATTTATTTTTTTATTTTATTTAATATTTGAAAATATATATTTTTACATAGATAAGTATACAGGATAAAAAAAGATAGAAAACAATAGAAATTAAAGTAGCCTTTCCTCACCATAAAGAGACAATGCTCTTGTGTTTGGTGAGGGAATTCTAGTTCAATTATGTACATGTTAGTATTAAGGTAAATAATTTATAAAGAAACAACACAAGATTTAAACAATATTACTTCTAGATGTAAGTAGTAAACGTATTTTGGACTTATAATAGTTTAAGGTAATTTTTTAATTTGAGGTGAAATTCCTGAATATTTTCGATATTTTTTAAATTTAATGGAAGGTTATTAAAATAAATTATGCCTAGATAAAGATAGGTATTTTGAATGAGCTTAGTGTTAAATTTTGGGATTTTAATAGTTTTCTGGTATCTTGCTGATGTATTGAATTGCAAGTTATGAGTATTTGACTGCATTTCTTTGTAAATTTGAAGTATTGAATATTTTTGATACATTTTGTCTACTGTAGGTAATTTGAAAATTGTAAAAAGAATTTCGGTAGAAAATTTTGATGGTTTTTTCAAAATTACTTTGATTACCAATCTTTGAACTACTTTAAGTGGATTCAAAATTTTATTATAATGTTCCTCCCCAACCAATAATACCATATTGTAATATAGATTGAACAATCGCATAGTACACTCTTTTTAGGTTTTCCAGTCTAACATGGTTATTTATAATTTTGAAAAGAATTTTGATGTCATTTTTGTCACGACCGCGACGTCCATTTAACGTTACTAATTTGATATATTCTGAAAGTTTCTAATACTCGTAGTATTATTTAATTATTGTTTCGGATAGTGATGGTGCACTCAATCAAAACATTTCTATTTATAGTGACAGTCAAGATGGCCGCCCAACTAAGTTCGATCATAAATATTATTTATTTATTTATTATTCTTAAGTTAGCTCACATCTTCGTGTGTGCTAATAGTTTTATAAACATACTCTTACACAGCGGATGTTTATTATTCCTAATAATATAGCAGCCACCTATAAAACTTTAGAGAAGGGTTACACATTTTGAAATGTTTAAAATTCTGTGCATTTGCCGCTGGAGGCGCTGGCACTGTAAATGCATTTGCCCCATTTGCCGCTAGAGGCGCTGGCATTGTGAAGGCCTTTTTTGTGTAATGGTTTTGAGATGCGTTCCTTTAATGGAATAACATACTTAAATTAAGTAAATGATAATATTATATCATGCTTCAAGGTGGTCTTCAAAATACTTCAATGCGTTTATTGATAATAATAATAAATATTGATATTATTATGTAAGTAGGTACATTACGTCATGTTAGGTAATATTTTTACTAGACAAAATGCACTTTATAGATAAGTCATAGTTACCTGCACATCACGATACAAAGATAAAGATAAGTAACGTTTGAAACTGATTATAAAAGCTAAGGGCATTTTCAACTAGCAACACTTGAATAAAACTAGAGGATAAATATATATACATATATATTTTCTGTCTTTTAATGGAAAGGACGTTCTGGGAAGGAAAAAGATATGAGAGGTGGGTAGGAATTTGGGGGTGAATATATTCATGAGTGACATCTCTCCCACTTCGGTGCAAGGCGATGCGTCGAAAGAGAGTCTAGCTGGAGGGGTCAAAAGGTCGCCCTCAACCAGTCTCTCCCGATCTGTCCCGCGACGCAGTAGGTGGGCAAACGAATCCGTCAAGGCCTGGACAAACCTCACCCCATGAAACCGGGCAACCCTGCTAAGTCACCAAACGTACCGAATCACTTGGAGTAGGGGTGTTGAATATCCAATAAATGGTTCCCATGGAATGGAACAATATTATTTCATCAAATCACTACTCAATAAGAGAAGATAACATTTTTGATGAACATATGCGATCCAATATTCAATATTAGATCTAACAATCAAGCAAATTAAAAAAAAACCATTTTTTTACGGCAAGGTACGAGTACCTACCCCACATACTAGCTCTTTCTTGAAGTCGTTTTAAATGAAAGCTATCTAGGTAAGAACTAATTTTATTCGCCCACGATGTTTTTATTTGTATTCATTCCGAGAATGCCAATCTTTCCAATTTTTAAATTACATCTATAAATGCAAGATTTTGATTACTTGTGTTTGATTTCGAAATGAGAATATAGTTCTTACCGGAATGTCGTTTATCAAGTTCCTACCTATTCTTAACCATCACCATGATGGAAAAGTATTTGAAATTTGGAACAGCGGCGAGAACATAATTCAAATTCGAGTACGTTTGTTTTGAAAAAAAAAACAGAAGAACGATTGGGACTACCTTGGAACCAAGTTGTTGGTGTATTTCGTGTATGTAATCTTCGAAAAGAATGAAGTGAACTATCTTGAAAGTGCATAGTTTTTAATTATTCATTCGTTTTGTTTCGGCTGTAGTTACTTCGAGATATTGAGATGGAATTCACTGTATTGTGATTGTGTTGTGTGCTCCTTTACAGAGATACAGTGGTAAGCGATTGGTCTTCCGTTTTTTCCTTATTTCCTTACCTTGTTCATTCCTGAACATACTATCACCCAATTCCAACAAACAACTCGTTAAAATTATTTACAGCCCTCTTTCATATTCAACTGAAGCTGTAATTTGTAAGCAATTTCGGATGCAACAACTTGAAAATTTGATTTAGGTAGGTACCTATTACTTAGGGTTAAGTGTGACGTGTCATTTTGAGAATGTTTTCGAAGGGTATCCTATTTTAATGTGTTTTGGGAGGATACGGTTTTGGAATTTAAGCGGCTATTGCTATTATTGCATTTTTAAAATTTATTTAGACGAGTGCTACATAATTTTCTGTGATTTTTAGGACAACATAATATTTTGGCTTACGCAATTATATTTTTTTTGGGTTAAATATTATACTGTCGATAATACAGTACTGGACACTTGGACATTGATACGTATCCAATTTCGCTTCAATTTCAAAAATAAATATTGTCAATTTTAAAGACGAAATTTTTCAGAAATTTTTAAAAATTTTAACAAAAGAAATACACATTTCAAATACTTACAGATTTTTAAATTAATTAATTAATATAATACTTGTGGTGATCACGGATTGTCTAAATTGTTCCCATAGTCAGTAAAAAAATGAAAATGACACATATATTCAAATCAATTCCAAGTTCTTGAATTCATTGGCCCAGAGTTACAGACATAATCACAACCGAAATTAGTGTTTTTAATTAAAAATGTATGTACTTCTCTAGTGTGGTCCTTGGGTGAGAGAGTCTCCCTCATGGAGAGCGACATGAGTAGTTCCTGGGTCAGTTTTTGCTTGCCGAAGGCCACCGCGCCGCTGGTCACCATGATGCATTCCCGACCCTCGTTCTGGCACTCGGCTACCTGGTCACATTTAACACACATTCATTAGATTAAAAAGATTTAGGTACATTGAGTAACATTGGTAGACATCGAGGAATATAGAAATTCACTGAAATTCATCGAGAGTCCCTGGAAAGACATTGAAAGGACGAATGGAGATATTTGGATAATTGATATTGAGGTATATTAAAATTCATTGACAGTCCTTGGAAAGACATTGAAAGGAGAAATGTAGATATATGTATACATTGAAGGATATTGAAATTCATTGAAAGGCTTTGGAAAGATATTGAAATGACAAATGGAGATATTTGGATACATGATATTGAGGGATATTGAAATTCATTGAGAGGCCTTGGAAAGAAATTGAAGGGATACAAGGAGATATTTAGGTACATTGTAGGGATATTGAAATTCATTGATAAACATTGAGACATATTGGAAAGATATTAAAAGGACAAATGGAGATATAAGATACATTAAGGGATATTGAAATTCATTGATACAAATTGAGAGACCTTGGAAAGACAAGATACTGACAATTGAGGGAAATTATAATACGTTGAAACACATTGAAATACGTTGGAAAGACATTGAAAGGACAAATGGAGACATTGAAATACATTGAGGGATATCGGATGACATTAAAAGAAGTAAAAAGACATACAGAGTCACAGAGAGTCATTGCAATACATTGATAAATATTGAGAGACATTGAGAGACGTTGAAAGACATTGGAAGGACCAATGGAGACATTGAAACAGATCGAGGGAAATTGAACGAAATTGAATGACGTTGAAAGATATTGTGAGATATTGAGAGACATTGAAAATACTGAGATGTGGTAAAAACGTACGCCTTTTTTCTTAGCAACTTCTACGGATATAACTCTTTTTGATTTGAACAACATAACAGCTAAGGGAGGAGGTAAATCATGCTAAACTTTGTGAAGTTAACCATTTTACAATGTTGGTTTCCGAAATTTGCTGCATGCCATAAAAAACAACAAAAATGCGCAATTTCACAATGCTGATTTCCCAACTGCGTCGTATGCCATGAAAAACCACAAAAAGAACGCATAAATAATTTTGTTTCCCAAGCTGTATGCCCTGTAAAACTATATTATATGTAGATAACTTAATTTCACTGCATTCAACCCATGAACTTTACTGATGTGCATAATATAGGGAAGCCAAAAATGAGCGCTATTTAATCTTTATATGTAAACAATGTCATGTGAACTACATGCAACTGCATCAATTAAACACGTTTCTATTATTTTATATTTAATCTATTCCAAATACTACGTGAGCTACAAAATTACTGATATTATTTACTGACTTAAATAATTTTGACGCAAAATAAATTCCCCCAGGGCTCATATCATCTTTGGGGACGCTGTGTAGGGGTCTATTTGAGGATAGGAACGAATGAGCATGGTTCTAGAAGTGACCCATGTTGAAGGAGGGAGGAAACACAGAAACGTAAGACCCGTGTTCTGAAGATTGCAATCCGTTTGTCAACACAGGAGAATCTATCAAACGGACCGCCAGTTTCTGCACAGAGTCGAGACATTTTTTCAGGTATTTTGTAGATCCAGACCAAAGGTTGCTGTCAAATTCGTATAGAGTCAGCAGTTGTATACTATCTGCAGTATGTGCGGGTCCTGTACAGAATGCTCAGCTTATGAGAGGCTAACTTGATTTTGGCTTCGGTACAGCCCCCGCGCTTGAACATGTCTTTTTAAATTACAAAACATGTTCTTTACCAAAATTTGGTGACCGAATAATAATAATCTAATTCCACATGTTTCGTTTCAAAACTCTGCGCACGCAATTTAAATCTGTTTTAAAATGGCTCAAGTCCTTTTTAAACAGGGCAGTGTTAGGTTTAACATGTTTCTCCCAGGGATGTGCAAAATCCCTTTATCCCAGGCTTATCCACTGTTTATAATTCCTGCCTTTGGCCGAAGCCATCATCAATCTTAATCAGGCCCTAATCTTGTCGCATATAAAACTCAGCCACGCCCTGCCCAGTCAGTAATACGGCAATATTCGTTTACGGCTTTTGGTAGAGCTTTCGGATTTAAGCTTTTTACAAGACCCTTTGTTATAGAGCTTAATGCTGTTTAAGCTCGGGAAAAATTGATAAATAATAACTGACATCATTTTTGACTTGAAAAATTAAACACCAAACGACCGCGGTATTTTAAAATAACCTGTTATAGAATAATTCTTATTGTTTTTATTTATACAATTTGTTTAAACTAAAGACCGGGTAAGTATATCGCTACCCGGTTGGATAGCGTTGTGAGACGGGTCAATTGCACTGAAACTCTTTGTTTTATGTAATCCTAGCTGATGTTTACCCGGCGTTGCTAGGGGACTTATAAATTGTTTGAAGGTAAAGTTTTGAAGTTAAGAAATCTAGTGTATTTATATGTAAAGAATTGAACAAGTAATTGTGTCACGTCTTAATTGGGCATCCTCGACCTTTTCTACAATTCACTTCCACGTAAAACATTCTACTTACACACTTTTCTTTATTCATCTTCATCACATATGCCACATTCTACTTACACAGATGCATCTTCATCACATATGCCATATTCTACTTACAAACTTTTCTTCATTCATCTTCATCACATATACCACATTCTACTTACAAAATTTTCTTTATTCATCTTCATCACATACCACATTCTACTTACATACTTTTCTTCATTCATCTTCATCATATATGTCACATTCTACTTACAAAATTTTCTTCATTCATCTTCATCACATATGCCACATTTTGCCACACATAAGGTTTATTTGATTATGCCATGTCGTCTTCGGTCGTTCCCGACTTTTTATACCATCCACTGCATGTAGTATCATGAAATCCACATTGCCATTATTAAAAAAAAAACACACACATTATATCGAATATGATTTAAGATTTTCACGGCAAAAAGTATTTTTGTTATTTGTTTCTGGGGTGTTATGCCGTGTTGCGCTAACTCCTTCTTTAGCCAACGTTTCGGACAGCATTGCAGTGTCCATCATCAGGGCAGATGTGTTATAACACAATATATAGGGTATAAAAAAGAAACGTTATTTTTTATAAACATAGATAACAATAGAAGATTCTGCAAGTGGTGCAGGAAAATCAACGTTATTCAGAAAAATGTTTGATTTGATTTCGATATGCACATCTACTGTTTCGATTCCACATTTTTACTTGATTGCTGAACAATACCATTACATTGTGTTTTTTGTGCAATCATTATTGGGCACATAAAAATGTTGGAGGTTTTGTAAAATAGGGGCATGCAAACGATATCAAATTGTTTTCGCTAGGTACGCAATTTTTTTGTAAATAGCATAAAAAATGATTTTTTTAACCCATGGACTGACACTGACACTAATACTGACTCTACTGACGACCTGTGTGTCAGGGTCAAATGCCGAACTGATCGCTGTGTGCAGCTTGACACTATTATCGTAATAAATTACTCGATTTTGCAAAATGATGTTTTTGTAAATTGTTCTTTCTTAACAGGTAATGTATTTATATATATATATATATATATATAAATATAAATATATATTTCCCCAGGATAGCTACTTATATTCAGAGAAATTCTATTTTTTTTTTAATATAAGAAATACGAAAATATTCATTAGTATTATTATATTTTCATATAAGGCTTTCCAGGTGTAAATTAATACATTACTATAACTTTTGAAAATTATATTTTTGACGTCTGATCAAAGATAAAATTAATAGATTTGCAAGTGACGAAACTACAAGCTAGAATAATATAAAGATGCCAAAAGAATAAAATATATTTTAGTATGCCAGAGCATTTTGTAAGGTACAAAATACCATCAAATCGAGGCATGCGCGGTTAGCCATAAGCACATCAGCTGCTGATGCGCTGGCGTTAAAATACGGATTTCATGGCGTTCAAAGGTTTACACCTAATGTATGAAAAGAAAATAACCACGCTATCAGACAATTGGCAAGTATACAGAGAGACCAAAGAAGAAAAGATCCCTGCTTTTTGGACACTCCTTGTTTTGATTCTGATACTTCTAAAATATGCTTAAAAATAAATTCCAAAATAGAGCAATTAGAATAATATTTAAATTGTCTTTCACTTTCATTTATATACAATTGTTCAGGTTCCTATTTCATCTTTATTTTCATCTATTTTCACTAATCCCAACTCTGTATATTTTGTCTGTTTTAGTTAAAACACTATTCTATATTCATCTGTATATTTTTATTGATTCATTTATTGTATTTGTTTATAAGTTTTAACTTTTTCATAGTACCGTTTGGAAAAAAATTATACGTATGTTTGTGTTATGTTTTGTAATCACATTTACATACTCCCACTTCCTGTATTTGTTTGTCAGTTTCATAGTTCTATTTATAAAAACGCTACTAATTTTGGAAAAATCTCTTTGGTTAGATAACGAAAAACGCCCACTATTATTGTACACAAGTTCCTATTTTTATAATTTTGTGATTAACTACTGTTACCAACTCTCTACCGTTTACGTTAAGTAAGCTATGTTAGGTTTGTTTATGTTACGTTATGTTATGTTTATGATATATCATCTGTCATTTGTTATATTTGTTAATAAGACAAAAATGTTAATTGTGTATGGCCAAGATCAACCCTAATGGGTGAAAGCCAAAATAAAGAGTAATAAAAAAAATGTATACCAACATGGTTTCACTTCAGGGAAATCTACTTTGTCCAATCTTTTAATTTACGAAAAAAATACATCCGAATCCATGTCTAAGAAGTTACAAGTTGATTCGGTCTATACTGATTTCAGCAAAGCATTCGACAAAGTTAATCACGATCTGTTGTTAAAAAAGCTTCATAAATTAGGAATAGCAGGGTATTTATACATGTGGTTTAACAGTTATTTAAGTAACAGGCAATTGGCCGTTTAAATTGATTGCTTTATTTCTTATAAATTATTGCTACCAGCGGTGTCCCAAAAGGGTCACATTTGGGACCAATTTTATTTTTATATTTGTGAACGATGTGATCACTATATTCAGCGATGTCGAAGTTTCAATGTTTGCCAAAGATATGAAAATATACAAAGCTATAAGAAATATGAATGACTGTCAAACATTGTCTAAACTATTGTCTAAACATTGTCTAAACACTTGTTTAAACTATTTGTTTGGTGCCAATAGAACTATCTACAACTAAATATAAACAAGTGTCTAATTATGAAATTTCATAGAATAAAAAATCCAATTATTTATGATTACTCCATCGATGGTGTAGTTCTAACCGCTGTAACCGAGGTGAATGATTTAGGTGTAAACTTTGACCAAAAACTGAATTTTATAAACCATATTGAAATTAAATCAAATAAAGCTTTGAAAATGTTGGGTTTTGTTATGAGAATTTGCAGCCAATTTAAAAATATTCAAACCTATAAAAAATTGTATATGTCATTGGTTAGGAGTCAAATTGAGTACAACTCGACAGTGTGGGCACCTAGTTACGCTAGTCATTCACTCACGATAGAAAGAATTAAAAAAATCTTAAGATTTATTAATTTCGGAATGGGTATTACAAAGGAATGCGTCAACTATGATTATCTACTATATCAACTCAATTTAAAATTATCTGAACGTAGAATAGTTAATGACCTAAAATGTTGATATAAAATCATAAATTCAATAATTGACAGCCCTGAAGTATTATACTTGATTTCTTTACATATACCTCGCAAACCAACATCGAGGCATTATCTACCGTTCTATTGTGATAACTACAATACAGAATCTCAATTCTATACCCCCGTTCGCCGTATAAAAAAATTGGATAAGGACTATAAAGATGTTGTTGATATATTCAACACATCATTCACATAATATAAACAAGTCATTACCCAATTGAGTTCAGAAAGAAGAATATCAAATATAATATAATTTAACTATAGAAACCATAGACATATGAATATTAGTAGACCTGTATTATCCCCACTCCCCATACCGGTTCCATTGGAGCCGGCTGGGCTTGCGTATGGCCTCAAGTGAAATTTGAAAACGTGACGTCATCATTCTTGTGCGAACTATGGTCGAGGCATCATCGGTTCATTTTACGAAATAACACGGCAAAATGTTGACTTGTGATATGAAAACTTGTAAAAATAGATGTGAAAAAGAGAATAAACCCAATTGTCGTATTACATTCCATAAGTAAGCATTATTTTACTTTATTTTAAGCTTATTCACACCGTATTATATGGATCAGTTTTAGAAACATATACTATCACATCACAATGTAGCGATTCTCAAGTGTGCTCATCGTTGTTTACTGGGGTAAGTAAATTATGAAACATTTGTAAAAGTGTCTTAACTAAATACTCTGAAACTAACTACGACTCTGCAAACAGAAGAAATTTACTTTGCCGAATTTGGACTTCGCAAATTAGTTCATAACGTGGCGAGTAATTTGCGCTCCCATGTAAAAATGTCTATTCATTCAAAAGCAGATTTTACTTTTAAGAACTAAATGGTGATATTATAATGCGAGATGCCTATTTACTGTCAGATTGATTTATTGACGAATCACAGTCAGCTTAACCCCCTTCGTTCTTCTACAGTTGATTTTACCCCTCGCCATTATCTTCTCGTCTATTAATTCCTATGTCTGTGATAGAAACTAAGTAGCTCTGTTTATCTTACCAAAGTTTTGTAATTTTCAAATTATATTTTTCCATCTTGCATGGTGGAGTGTCATGTTTCCACTTTTTTGTTTAAGAGGTTGTGTTTTATTATGTCTTTTATTTTTTGATTTTACTTTGATTTTGTTTTCGTTTTGATTTTGTTGTGTCTTTGTAAAAAAATAAGAAAATAACATGTAAAAGCCCAGCCGGGGGTGAATTTATAAATAAATAAATAAATATAAGTGTTGGTTCTGCGATAATGGAGGGCTTAGCTATTGGGCTATATAGCAAAAGATTGAACCCATGATGGCAGGGTGGCAACCTAACCGCATTTGTCCAAATTAAAAAAAACATTATTGTACAAAATAACTACAGGGTTTTCCAATAAGAGGTTTTATTTTGATATTCAATCGTAAAAGATCAATGATTTCGTTGCTTGTGTGGCACGTAGCGCTGTCTCGTTGAAAGTAAACGTTGTCCAGATCAATACCATCCAATTCCGGCTATAAAAAATCATTAATCATCTCTCGATAGCGCAATCCATTCACCGCAACTGTTGCTCCAGCCTCATTTTCGAAAAAGTAAGGTCCAATGACTCCGCCGGACCATAAACCGCACCAAACAGTCACACGTTGAGGAAAGAGAGGCTTTTCAACAATAACTCTTGGGTTTTCCGAGCCTCAGATGCGACAATTTTGCTTGTTGACGAAGCCACCGAGGTGGAAATGGGCCTCATCAATCAAGATGATTTGCATTTGATTCACTCAAGTGAATTTTAATAATTTCAATGCGTTGTTGAAGCGTGTATTGTTCCATTTTTATTAATAAACAGCTTAAAAAGTAACATCTACCGAAATAGCGGGCTATTTAAAATAACACCTCTTATTGGAAAACCCTGTACTTGGGCGAAATAGATTTTCAAAAGTAACTAAAATGTTAAAAGAACTAAATTAACTAACAGTGAAACAGATTGAACGCGATGGTATTTATACATAAAATATAATAACATATTACTAAAATACGTTTCAAACAGATTTTTACACAACAAGGACATTTACAGGCATAACACAAGAACGTGGAATGAAATTAGGCTATCAAAAAGGACAAAGCCAATACACAAAATAGTTTACCACAAAAATTAATACAATATTATAGTGCGCTACCGAAAACCATAAAGTCTGCAAAAATTGATAAACTCAAGCGGGATTGTAGGAGCCAAATTAATTAAAAGAAAAATAAATTAGACATTTTTAAACTTGGATGTACAAATGGCTAAATTAAAATTAATGAATAATATAACGGCATATCTCCTGGGTCATGCCCGACTTTCATCAACTTTAATGGTAACATATAATCCTTTCTTCGCATTCTGAGAACTTCAGGGACAGATAAAGTCCATTCTGTGTCGAGTAACAGCAATTTTCTGCAGTTCGTTTCCGACAAATAATAAAAACAATAATTCCACAAAGAGAAAATATAAAATGCACAAACTTGGCAGCCACAGACGAAAAATTTCAGTTTATAATGTTATGTCGATGTTGGCGAAATTTGGAATGGTAGAAACAAATACTGAAAAAGTTCATTTTTGAAATGTTTTTCCCTTAGAAAAGTAGTACTTTATGCCGTACTAGCTGTTGTTACTCCTGAAAAACGTGGGGTGTTATTTGCCCTGCTAAGAGGAAAATTGAGTAATTTTATTTCTAAAGAATCAAAAATTATTAATTAGCGATATAATTGGGTTTCTTCTTCAAACTAAAGTTATACTTGTCAGGAATAATTAACTAAATAATTGCCTGTTTTTCCATTTCTTCATATTTATTATTAGTCTTTATTCATCTCTACTTTATTTAGATGTTTATAATTACTCTCTTAATTGCTCAATATTTAGTATGTAACAGAATCCTATATATGTACCTACACCTACACATTTAGATGATCCAGAAGTTTCAATTGTTCATATTATATGTATATATACTTATCTATTGCATAATGTTATTCTATTTTCCTTATAGTTAGTACAACTCGCTTACCAAGCACAAGAACCAGTTTCTTCTTTGGTGAGATTGAGATTATAAATAAATTTTGTACCGATATATGTATATAATATGTAATTCATAATAGTAGCAAAATGATGCAAAATTGTAGCGTCACTTTAATTATTTTAAAATGAAATACTTTGTATACACCACTTTTAATGATAAAAATCTACATGTTTCAAAGCCGATGGCTTCTTCGTTAGGATAATTTTCATTATTCTGGTGAAGAAGCCATTGGCTTTGAAATATGTAGATTATTATTGATCAAAAGTGGTATACAAAGTGTTTCATTTTAGTATAATTATAATTTGGGATTGTGATTTTAAAATTTGTAAGTAATATGGAACGTCCCTTTTTATTTTTTTATCAATGATGACCTAACTTAAATACCAGTATTTTTTATTGTTATACTTAATTTTAATAATTTTTCGAGTTTCCCAAAATCGCACCAAATCTATGTGTGTGACCCGTGACGTCATCAGTCACCAGTCTCAAAAGCCCACTTTTTTTTCAACCGGCGCTGTATTTTTTGTGGGAGTCGAGACGCGTTTTGACTTTTATCATTGAAGAACACAAGGACGGGTTAATTCGGAGAACTTGAACAATTCTTCAAATTTCAAAGTTAATTTTCAAGTTCTCTGAAAGATATTTTTAAGATCTGTTTTTATTTCAGTTCTGTCAAGCAACTAGCCTATAATGATATAATAACAGAATTTGAATAGGACTTTCACAGAACCCGTAAATGAACGTTGAAATTTGATGAATTGTTCAAATTCTCCGAAACTACCCGTCCTAAGAAAAATGTTAGCATATCGTCGCTAATTTTATTGTATTGAACCAAAGCGCGAAAATACATCCATAACCGAACCTGATAAACAATTAACCTGTTTTTAAAAACTTGCATTACTACGGAAAAAAAAACATTATAAACCATACATGTATTTCTCACGTAGACTGGTTGTGATGTCAGAACGTGTCAGAATCAGCAGATTCTGTCGTACAAAGGAAACGGTGTGATTTAATGTGATGGTGTTTTATACGTATTTGGAATCAGCGTTTATTGATCTGTGTGAAAATATATTTTTAAGCATTAATACTTTTCACTGGAGTTTTTTTCACTAACATTAAAAAAAACATACCTAATTTCATTACACAAATATATTAGAATGGTCAGCGTAGTTGATCGGGGTTCAGTTCTCAACCGTTGTAATTTTTAAAAATTATTATAGTTTTTTTAATATTACTATGACTTTTATAAAAAATACAATATTTTAATATCCCGTGATTTATCACTGGTCTGCGCTAGTATAAAATAAGAAAATTATCGTCTAGTGGTCCAGTAAAATACTACATTATCTACTTTATCATTTCACTTGTCTAGATTTGGACAGATAATTTTCAAAATTTTCTACCGTGCAGCAAAATAATACTCTAATGCGACAAAGCAAACCTAAAGTAATCAAAAATGTATATTTACAAAGTCTTGGTAACACTAGAAGAAGTTCATATCTGAAAAATGTATATTGCACGAAGCCACAGTTCTCTGTGTATTCGGATGAAATAAATTGAAAGTTGAACCCTCAGGGAAATAATTGTGAGTATCAGGAAACCTTCGAAGAAACCAAGCCTTTGAATTCGTTCCGGCTCTCCGCAGAGTATTCCATAGCAAAGCTCAATGCATAATCAAATGGAAAAAAATGCAACAAAAACTGCGTTCGTTGTTTTAGTCAAGATAACATATCTTTAAACATGCAAAGAAAACGTTGAAAAATGGAACAGGACTTTAAAAATCACGTGTAATTGTATGTACGAATATATCCATCATTCTTAGCTAATTATGACAAGAAAACATTTTTGAAGTGAAACTTCTCTACGCGCGTTATGCATTTTCGAGGACCGGAGTAAAACCGACTCATGACCGTCACGAAAAACGGCATCATTTCGCTATAGGAGCCTAGCTAATATTATATATCTAGTTTAGGTCACTCTCCAAACTCAGCTTCGCTGTCTAGAGGCAGAGCGCCGGACTGTCGTCGTGAAGAACCTAGGTTTGATCCCCGCTTTAGCTATTTTTTTTTGAAGTGAAACTTCTTTACCCGCGTCATGCAATTTCGAGTACCGGAGTAAAACCAACTCATGACCGAAACGAAAATGCGGGACCGATTAAAGTTCATTTGATCTAGTCAAAGTTTTGAAGTAAAATATAAATGCTTCTTAGCTCATCTCGACAACTGGCGTTGGTGGTGTAATGGTCAGCGTAGTTGCTTTCCAAGCAGTTGATCCGAGTTCGATTCTCGGCCATCGCACATAATTTTTTTGTTTTTAACGCCTTTTTTTTTTTCAATGGTTGACCATAATATCAATCCACTAAGTAATATTTTAGGCCTGTAGCATACTTGAAAAGTTAAAGAATGATATAAAATTTTTTATGATGTTAACGATAAAAAAATAAAAAAAAACATAAAATTACCATAAAAAATGGGCCAACGGCACGCGGTGTTCCCAAGCGGTCACCCATCCAAGTACTGACCGCGCCCAATGTTGCTTAACTTCGGTGATCGGACGAGAACCGGTGTGTTCAACATGGTATGGTCGTTGGCAAACGCTAAACAATATTAATTTCTATTCTACCTGCCAATAAATATATGAAAATTAGTATAAAAAAGCCCTAATAATACTGAAAACATTAGCAAGGTGTGTGCGACGTTGATAAAAATAATCATTACATACGCGCTTGAAAAAGATCGTAATTACATCCATAACTTTGCAGGAATTTTTTTTTTCAATGGTTGACCATAATATCAATCCACTAAGTAATATTTTAGGCCTGTAGCATACTTGAAAAGTTAAAGAATTTTATGATATTATTAATGATAGTAACGATAAAAAAATAAAAAAAAACATGAAATTACCATAAAAAATGGGCCAACGGCACGCGGTGTTCCCAAGCGGTCACCCATCCAAGTACTGACCGCGCCCAATGTTGCTTAACTTCGGTGATCGGACGAGAACCGGTGTGTTCAACATGGTATGGTCGTTGGCAAACGCTAAACAATATTAATTTCTACTCTACCTGCCAATAAATATATGAAAATTAGTATAAAAAAGCCCTAATAATACTGAAAACATTAGCAAGGTGTGTGCGACGTTGATAAAAATAATCATTACATACGCGCTTGAAAAAGATCGTAATTACATCCATAACTTTGCAGGAATTTTTTTTTTCAATGGTTGACCATAATATCAATCCACTAAGTAATATTTTAGGCCTGTAGCATACTTGAAAAGTTAAAGAATTTTATGATATTATTAATGATAGTAACGATAAAAAAATAAAAAAAAACATGAAATTACCATAAAAAATGGGCCAACGGCACGCGGTGTTCCCAAGCGGTCACCCATCCAAGTACTGACCGCGCCCAATGTTGCTTAACTTCGGTGATCGGACGAGAACCGGTGTGTTCAACATGGTATGGTCGTTGGCAAACGCTAAACAATATTAATTTCTACTCTACCTGCCAATAAATATATGAAAATTAGTATAAAAAAGCCCTAATAATAAGAGAGAAGAATACTAGAAGTTTCACTTCTGTCTTGCGTAGGCTTGACACACCCACTTTTTTCTTTTTGTGATTTTTTTAAACGAGGAAAAGTGATAAAATGCTCTCGTGCTGCGACTTTGTCAGGCATACATTTAAGAAAATATCTACATTTTTAAAAATATTTTTCTAAAAAATTACATAAATTTGTTAATTTTAACCGATAGTCTCCCGAAATGTCTAAATCCATTTAGTGAGACTCTAGACCGGCAGGTGTTCACTCGAGTAATTGTCTAGAATTAACGGTCGGTACCTATATGATATTTTTGTCGAAATATAGCTTACAAATCGAGCCGGTAGAGTCACTCGGTATTTTGATTAATTATTTTTATTTTGAATCATTAAAATTACTAATCAAGGCCGATAACGCGACTAATCATTCTCGCAGACGTGCGTGACAAGTTTTTTTAGTAAAAAACACACCAATTATTAATTTTTTCAAAATTTAGAAATTGTTTTCAAAATTATGACTCCATACGGGTATGAGAATGTTAAAACAAGATAGATATTTTCCAAAACGGACAAATATACGGAAATATTTTTAAAAACGACAGATATGACTTCACACTGCCGATATATCTTCTATTCAACCCTATATAAAGCGTTAACGAGACGTTATGTGATATTATTCATTTGCCGTGTTTGAAAACGAAAATTTACACGTTAAAAGTCAATTAAGGAGTACACGTTATACGCGGTTCTCGTCGCGCGAGATACCTCTCCTCGTGGTCTAGAGGCAGAGCGTTCGACACTCGTTATGCAGGACCCGGGCTCGAATCCCATATTTCTATAACTTTTAATTTTTTTTTATCACATGCTACTTATAAATATGTCAATATTAGGAATCTAGTTAAACGTTCATTTGTTAACAACACGCCTATAAATAAATTTATGCTTTTTAAAACTATAATGTACAGCATTCTGAATAATAATAATATGAAATGAAAAGAGAGAGAGAAGAATACTAAAAGTTTCGCTTCCGTCGTGCGTAGGCTTGCCACACACTGTATTTTTTTTGACTTTGTACCCGTGTTTCACAAATTAAAAAAAAATGCTATGGTGACATTTTGTGCACAATTCCAAATATTCCGACGAAGCGACAAGGAATTTTCGTCTTTATCACAACCAGCGTTAGGAATGTGTGGCTTATTCTAGAAAATCAAGGCCTTTTTCAAAAATATGCATTATCACAACTACGTAAACGTACAACGGTAATGTTTAATACCCCATAGAGAATATATGATGATAAATACAATAATATAAAGTTTTAAAAATATGTTACCGTCAAATTTCTTGAGGACAAAACTAAATACATATACGTTGCAAATATTAAAAGAATACCGTATTCCATTCCTTTGCTGTTGTTATTTTAATATTCTATTTTTTAATATGAATTTTAAAATTTTATCCACAAGAAATATCACATTACGATGTATCAAATATGATAAGATAATAATCTCACAACGTTATTGCATTGGGTGCCTCTAAGCCCAATAATTGACATAGTTTTACGAGCTCAAAACATGTTCATAAAATTCTTATAAATATTTTTAATAGATTAAAAGATATCATCTTGTAAAAACTGTGGCAGGACATGAGAAAATTTATCATATTACTCAAGATTGGACAAATTTACAATATGTGCATTCTAGTTGCTTGCTCAAGGCGCCTTTCTTCTATTTTCGTTCATCAAAAGCAAGCTTCATAAAACAATATAATGGCCACCGGACACATTTTTGGTTACTCCTTGTCTCTTTTTTATAACAAAAGTTTCCTTGAATTCTAGCAACTACAACCACAAAGGTGCAATAGGAGCATGCAGTGTAATTCTGAATACCGCATTCATCAAGCCTACAAAAACTACAGTCCTGTCTTATCATCCGATCTCTTCAACACTAATGGAATCATGTTAGGCATTGATTAAGACAACGTTATAAGCGTTTGAATAGAAAAAGATGGTTCCAAAGGGGGATATGTAAATACGAATGAAAGAGGGAGCGCGCTAATAAAATTTATTTACGTAAAATAAAGCAAAATCTCTCGACAACTGAGTTAAGTAGCATTAGGCGTATTGGATGTACGAAGAAAGTAAAGAAACACTGAGACATTTTTTCATACCTGCAGCATTTTAAATAGAACCAACCGTCTTTTCTTATAATAATTTTTGTTTTTTTTTCTACCGCGGGAATTTTATATAATTAATTTTTCAACTTGGCATCTGAATGGAGATAGATTTAAAAAATAACATTTATTTTTTTAAGAGGAAGCTACAAGCCAAAAATGTGCGTATTCTTGGTATACCTTATATTGTAGGTAATAGGCATTAAAATCCCTTGACAAACGGAGTTTACAAATGTTCGATTTGAAGCAAAAAGTGGTTTTTATTTATTTTGTAAATAATTTTACAAGAAAACAAAAAAGTTAATCACAGATAATCTTAGGTAAAATACTGATTTTTTAAAATTGTTTCCTTTACGCGTACACACATTTCTGTTGAAAAAATGTTTTTTTAGTAGTTTATATTTATATTTTTTATTGAGTAATGTATTTTTTATTTGTATTCTACTCAAGCGAAGTGATAGTATAACTTGCAATTTATCTAAAGCATATTTTTTGGTATTCATAACGTACACCAAGTCGTTATAAAGATTAATCAAAATAGTGATTTAGCATTAAGCTTCGCCTTAAGAACTTTAAAGGTCTTTCATAATCGAGGTATAAATATTATACGGGCGTATAAGGTCGGGATTCTGGAAAACGTTAATCATACCCGCTGCGGTTGCGTCTACCGGCTATATAGCTGTCAGATTTATATCGGCTGGCCCCTCAATATAGAGTCGTGATAGCTGGGATAGCGCCGGCAATATGAAGAATTCCTGAACGAGTTAATGAAAATGTAAAAAAAGCAGTGATACTTATTTGCAGCACTATTGGAGGGATATTTTCTATGGAAATATCGGTTTACCAAAGCAAATGCGATAGCATAATCGAATTAGAGGGATTTCAATGCAAATAAAAACAGATCGGATCAATGATATCTGTAGAAACGTTAAGTTGGCAACAAAACGCGAAATTCGAAAATGACCGTGTTTTTGAGGTTTGGAATAAAATGCTGTCAGTCTAAAAAGGCATGCATATTGTTATGAGTAGCGATTTAACCCGAGCAATATACGACCCTCTTCCCAGTTTAGCTATATCAACGCTGAAAGACTATAAGTGTTCAAGGGAAGTAAGTATGTTAAGGCGATGCACTACGTCGTGTAATATTTTAAATTGAGCCGCTATCAATAACGACCGTTACGTAGATGGTGATAAGGTTTAAATTCCCGCTTAACACCATCCGCCTTTTTTCATTTATGCAAGAAAAAAACATGGCCAAAAAGTGCCTTTTATTTTATTTTGTGGATGTTCAGGCATAAATATTTAATTTTTTTCCGATCATTTTATAAATAAATTAATTTTCCACATTATATAATAAAATCGTAACCGAAAATGGGTTCGTAAGCAGGAGATTTTGAACTTTAAAGCAGTTTTCATAGGCCTTATACATTATTTTTTTCCGGGCTTATAAAAAGACTTATCTAAAAAATACACGATTATTTTAAAGGCCAAGATGTATTCTACTCGCAGTATTTATTTAAAGCTTCTGAAACATTTCTAGGCGACGAAATTTTCAAACCAAAAACACATGATTTTGCATTACTACGTATGGCATTGCCTTAAATGTCGGTAGAAATTTGGAATACGGGGTCTTAAAGAAACGTAAGTGCTCTCACGACCTTGTTCCTCACAATTTTGCTATTTGTACAGTCGCGAATAGCAGCCGTATTACATCTTGCATAAGGATTGTATTACTATTCCGTTACCTGTTCCACGATGGAAGCCAGTCGGCCCAGCGCTATGCCGTTATAGTCCTCCCTGGTGATTACTGCGCTGCCCAACTTGATGACCAGCCTCTTGGCGTACTTCAGCTGGGACCTTTCTCCGAAGGAGGACTGTCTTCGGGCGATGCGGTCATCCAGACTGTCGAGCTGAAAAATTTAGACACTAAATATTATTGGTGTATCATGGTTTGACATATACTCAAAATATTATACACGAAATTTTTATCACTAATACTAGTAGAAAAGTTAGTCTCTCAAAGTGACGAGAATTGATTGTAAACATGATTGCTTTTCAAGGTGATTTTAACACCGCAATATCTACTTCATTTAAATGTAATGTCGTAAAAGATCGCTTATACCTGTCGCGCGTAGAAGGTGTTGTACCAACTACACTAAATATCTTATGACGGTGTTAAGATCGGTTTAATTGTTCACCAGAGTGAGCCAAGCAGTACAAACTAATATACACAATAGTTATATCTAATTGTAAGGCATCGATAAATAACAAACTAGATGCGACTTGTGTAAATAAAAATCTATATATAGAGGGAGAAGGAACAAAATTACCATTGCAAGAAATTGTTCAGGGCCTGAGTATAGGCTATTCTCTTCGAGTACTGCTGGTTCAACGATTGATCAAAATATTCGAGAAAAAAAAGTATTTGGCAGTTCTCAAAGCATTGACGACAGCTTTGTGATTTTGAAATAGCCACGGAAATTTGACTGCGAATATTATATGACTAGCGCAGACCCGTGAAAAATTACGGAACATTCTAAATTATTATTAAATAAAATTATTTTTCGTTTGTTTGAATAATTCATTGATCTGTTCCAATTTTTAAAATGTCACATAGCTTCAAAGCAAATACGAGTTCCAGAGATCATTGCACCAGAGTTACACAGGACGGACACAGCAGAAATCAGTATTTTTGATGGTCATGTTACGAATTTTCAAATTTTATTACTTCTAATTATAAGTTTGCAAGCATTCTTTTGTAATGAATTTAAATGGTTTTTTTTATATCTAGTTCCAGAGATCATTGAACCAGAGTTACACAGGAGAGACACACCACCGAAATAAATATATTTTATTATGACGCTACGATATTATAAGATTCCTTTAAAAATTTGATAGAATTTTTGTTTTCAAGTTTACAAGCTTTCTTTCGTAGTGATTTTATATGGTTTTTTGGGTCTAATTTTGAACCTTTACGACGTCTTGGGTATTTCAATTCAGATATCCGTTTTCTTCGAGAGTATGTTGTATTGCTCAGGAAATTGCTTTTCTAGAACAATAATCGGTTAACTAGCAGCACCTTGCCACCGAGCTCACCATCCGAAGTTTGAATGGAGTTACAGCTCTTGTGCCCAGCGAGAGGACTCTCGTAACTACCGACTACCTGCGACACCTGCTGCTAGTTACGGCAATTAACTCCGCCAGTTTTCGGTAGGTACTCCATACTTACCTGGGATAAGGACTAGACTGCGGTAATCACGGAGCGCTGTACAATAAATCCCTAGAAAGGTTATCTGAACCGATTTGAAAGAAAATTGTGGCACTCTAGAATATTGAACGTTATATTTCATAAAAACGGTTTCAATTTTTGGGTTCCATGATAACTCAACACAGTGACAATTCAACACACATTTGAAAAGTGATATAAAGTCATTAGAAACGATTAAAAAAAATAATTTTAAACCTAACCTAACCTAACCTACTTAATCCAGTTAATAAAAATTTGGTTCATCACTTTCCATGAATTTATATAACTTTTTGAAGATGTGATGGATTATCATTTTGATGATTTATCCGGTCACCCAATTTGTGTGCTTTTCTGTTTTGCGATAAAATCCAAATAAATGGAATATTTATGAACATAACCGATAACCAAACACTGTTTTTGAAAGGTGAATAAAATCTCCTTTCAAAATTTATTATTAGAAATAAACATATCGGTTTTTAAATAAAAAAAAAATATTGCAAAAAAAAATGGTACACCTTATAAACTTCGTGTAAACATTGAACTAAAATGATTGATAACGAAAAAAGAAATATATATTTCACTAGACAAATGTAAAAAAATTTAACACAGAGTTAATTAAATTTTGTCGAATTGCGGTCGGAACCTTTGCTTTCGTAGAGGCGTGTTTTTAAATCTTCTGCGTTTAATTATTTTTTTTTTTAACATACATCGTGGAAGTTTTTTCCTTTCTAACACCGTTTAGATCATAATTTATCACCATGACAGTAAGGGAAATACAAAAATTTCTGTGAGACCATGATAGCTGTTCCGAGAAGCGAACAAATTGACTTCACCGACAACAGAAGTTTGTTCCCATAACCGAACAAATTAGCCGGAGAGATTAAGACCTTTCAACTCTTAAGCCGGTGTAATTATTACATTTATTTGAAAAAGTAAACAAACAAGGATTTCTGTTATTATTTTTTTGGTAAACTAATGTTTAAGACAAGATTTTTTATGCATAGCACAAAGGGTAACAATATTTTATAAACAATAAATATTAGCCTAAAACACTCATCCACATTGAAAAATCTCCTGATAAAAGATACATGAGCTGTCGACCGGAAATCGAAAGGACACGGGTTCAAGTCCCGTTGGCATCATGTATCTTTTATCAGGAGATTTTTCAATGTGGATGAGTGTTTCAGGCTAATAATTATTGCTTATAAAATAAGTATTTCTATATTTGAAAAGGTTTGATCAATTTCACTGGAAGTAAGGTGAAACTGAGCTTAACTTCGGCACAGACACCCCCACAGTACACATCTATCGATTTAATAAATCTTCAGTGTTATGGAGCTATGAATCACAAATAACTTGACTGTGGCAATTGGTAATTATGAGAGATTCAAGACTCAAACAGTTATTATCAATCCCATTAAACTCTTGGTACCGACGTTAAAATTACGTATGTATAATATCTAGCAAGGACAAAAGGAAAAGAACCTCAAAAATAGACATTTTCTGATATTTTTAATCACGCGGGCTACGTGGTGGTATATCTGTCACCAAATGATACGTACTTATAAACTCATTACACCTCCAAGTCTATCTATCATGGTCAGACATAATGGTATAAAGAGATACATAAAGAGATAACTTACTTATATATCTATATCTGTCACCAAATGATACATCTTTATAAAGTCATTACACCTCCAAGTCTATCTATCATGGTCAGACATAATGGTATAAAGAGATATATAAAGAGATAACTTACTTATATATCTATATCTGTCACCAAATGATACATCTTTATAAAGTCATTACACCTCCAAGTCTATCTATCATGATCAGACATAATGGACATAATTTATATATATATATATATATATATATATATATATAGTTACCATAAACCCCTAGTATAACTTAACTTATAAAAAAGACAAACACCAGTCATCCGTACAAGGTTTTCCAAAAAAAAAAAGGATTTTATAAAATATGAAATGAAAGAAAATGATGGAAATAACCTTTATAGGCGATTTATAAAAAAAACTGCATATGTTTTCATATTGTGTTTAAATATAGGGTGTCCGGTGGTAAAGTGCGCTAACTTCGGGGATGATTCTACGTGATTTTAGAAGTAAAAAAGATGAAAAACCTTTTTAGAAATTCAACTGTTTTAAGGTATTTTTTAGGTTAAAAGTTGAATTGCTTGAATGGGAACACAAAAAAATCTTCGTTGAAAAATAAATTTTTGCATGGGAAAATAAACATTGGAATTTCGAAAAAAATATTTGCCTATTTTACTTCTACTTTCAAGTAGTATCACCTCCCGAAGTTAGCGCACTTTACCCCCGGACACCCTGCATGCTTGTAAACTCATAATATGGAACAGTTCATCGGCTTTGTGTTTTATAAAAAGCTGTGTTTTATTTTGACAAATGTTCGAATACGGCTAATATCCGAAATTGAAACTTAATGTCAAGCTGGAATATTTGATGACATGATATTATTATTTTGTCTAGGCCTGAGAATGAATAGGAAAAAATATTATTTTCATATGGCAATTAGTTTGTTAAAAAGATTTAAATTTCCATCGTATTTATGCACCTCCTAACAATAACACTCCTTATATAAATGGCGATTAGGTTTAAATTCCCGCTTAACACCAGCCGCCTGCTCTTATTTTTTTTTTACACATTTTCCTGGCTTTCACCCTTCAAGGGTGTTTTAGACCATCATTTAAAATCAAGTAGATAGGGAAGGTGAATTTGTATATAAATTATATTTTGCAAAGTTCAGGCACAAATATATAAATGTTTTAGGATAATTTTCCAAAGAATTTAATTTGCCACGTTATCCAAAAAAACATATTTTGAACTTTAAACCAGTTTTTCTAGGCTTTGCGTGAGTATGCCAAAGGCCAAGATGGGTTCTAATTGCAGAATTTAATTAAAGCATCTGAAATCTTTCTAAACGATCTAATTTTCAAAGCAACCACATGATTTTTCACTAGTTCGTAGTGCTTCGCCTTAATGAAAAAACAAAAACTCGTGATGTTAAACAGACTGGACATTTTGAAAAGTTTTCCAGAACTGTTTTCATGTTATTTACTATTCAAATTTTGCTCTGTATCATTGAAGTTAGGAAAACACCAAACAATAATTCACGATTATTTCACAGATTTAAATTGGTTAGTTCAATCAAAATTTCGGTAAGTTTAAAGAATTGCTAAACATAAACGAATAAATTGAAAATAAACCTAGTTTTCAAAATGTGATCTGTTTGCTAGTTTAATCTAAAGAAATGCTCAATAATTAGGTAAAATTAAGGGAATATAACATCCTTCTTCTTCTTTCGTATGGTAAGAGGGTCAGAGGGGAATATCTAGGTCTATGAGCCAGTCTAGGACCTCAGGCGTCGCCATTGAACCTCATCAATCCCGCCGGGGAATAAAATGGAGCGGTCATTCGTTGACCACATGTTCGGTGGTCTGTATCGCACCACATTCACACATCGCCGACTCTTTAAGACCCCATCTGTGCATCATGTGGGCACAGCGGCTATGGGAGCACCTTAACCTATTGATGGCGGACCAGGTTTTGCGAGGCAATGAGAACCCAGCCTGTATCTCGGTAGGGTCCTGTATGAGGTAACATCCTATATCATCCCTTGACCCTTGCCCAGAGTATCTGTGATAACAGATTACAAATCAACACGCAAAATAAGCATATTTGTCTTATGCTTTTAATAATAATAACTGGTCATAGCCCTAACCGAGGACCAAACGGTCACGGTCAGAGAAGATACGAGTTCTTGTTCAAAATTAGCTGGGATCTTGTGTAATTTCGTTTTCAACCAGTTTACCAATAATTTATGAACAAATTAGCAATACTAATTTTTATCCGTGCAATATCTAATAAAGTAGCGACACCTAACTGAACGGATAGATTTGTAGATCGATTTAGTTTTGTCATTTCATCTTGACTTCATTTTATGTTTATGGCCTTTGAATTGTAAGTAGACAAAAATCGATTATTACGTACACGGAGAAAAATTACTGATTTATTGAGAATCTCTTCGAGTTATTCGTAATCTGGTTAAAAACAGGATTACAGGCCCTTAACGAGTGAATTAATAGGTTTCCTGATAAACTTTCAGTAAAATACCATTGTATTGTCACGATGTGAAAATGTCGATGTGTTCATAAAAATCCTAACATTTTCACATTTCGTCATTTCTAAATAGTAAAAAATAAATTTGATATCAGCGTCTGCCTGTTTGTGCGCTTAGTTTTTCTAAACTACGCAACGGATTTTGATAGGGTTTTCATTATAATTTAGAAAATTTATTTCGAAAGATTTATGTATGTAAAACATGCATAATATATTTATTTAATGTAGAGAAAAGTTGAATAACGCCGGGTACACATCAGCTATTATATGTAATAGATTAAGAACCATATTATCGAAATTTTATCACCGTTAAAAAGTTGTTAACAAATATATTTTATATTGTAAATATAACGCATTAGCGGAATCGATTATAGGATACGTAGTAAATAGTTATGGATTTACGTACAAACAGTTTAGACGGATTTTTCGATTTGACGGAAAAATGAATATTGCTAGTTTATTTAGAATCTATTCATATTATTGGGAATCCGGTTAAGAACAGGATTGCAGGCCTTAATGAATTCACAGATTTTCTGATATGCTTCTAGTAAATGACGATGTCGGAACACGTCCTTATGAAAATCTCAATATTTTCGCATTTCGTCAATGACATTACTGCAATTCACTTTCGAAATAAATGTAGGTACTACCCAATTGAGATTTGGCTTAGTTGTTAGCACGGTTGACTCCAGTCCCTGGGTAGGAAGGCTCAACCCTCAGTTAAACCAGTTAAACAGTTTAATCAGTTTTTTTTCTTTGAAATTGGCTTCTAGCCGTGATGGCGCAACTTAGGTCGAAAATTGAAAATATAGAGTACCTACGAAAACCTTATTTTTAATGATATGAATTGTTTACTTAAATGCAATCTTCGAAAGGTTTTAAATATTTTACTATAGTGATAATATTGTCGATAGACTTCAAACTTGTGATTAAAACTAGGAAGCAGATATGTATGCTAAGATATTGAAAGGCTGATAATATTTCAAGAATTACTTTAATAGGTTGTTAATAAGATAACGATTCCGGTCTATATATGTTTAAGATACCAATATTATTATTAAATAAAGATGATGTTTGAACGGATTCATGTCAATACGAAGACCTTATCGTGGGGTCAGTATAACAACAACAAATAAAAACATTGACTTGTGACGAAATAACAAACACATCAGAGCGGCGAGTGATATTGTGAGTTTGGTCTGGATGGATGGATGTAATAAATACTAATTATTTCTTGTTGCATAATGCCCGGCTTTTTCAGTGAATTTTATTAACTATTTTACAAATTACGAAGCAGAATTGCGATAAACAAAAACAAAAACAGCACAGAAGAATTAATGGACTGATTATATAACGAACTGCCCATCGCAACTCCTTCCACTTGCTCAAAAAGTTCAACCTGGAATGCAAAGTATTTTTCAGGCAATTTTCAAAAAGATTACAAATATCTTCCTCGAACCTTGTCATGGAATTTTCTAGAGGCATATTAGTGAAAAGAGATCCTACGTAAAAACTGACAAGAATATCTCCTTCCTCAGTAACCTAACCCCTAACCTTCGTAAGCCTACTTATCAAATCTGCAGATCCTGTTTGCATCTGCAGTAATCTCGTGAGGCATTGAGAAAGTCTGTACGTAATTGAACAAGAGCCAAAAGGTTGCGCTTTCTTGGCTTATGTTCACAATGCAACGGATAGAATTACCGAGATATTGAGAAAAGAAAGCATCAAGACTGTATTCAGAACCACGACAAAAATACAAAGCTTACTGAGTACTTCAAAACCCATTTTCCTCTTGAGGCAGAGTGAGTTTATTAACATAGCTTTTCCACAAACATTTAAAAAATATTTTTACCACTATTTAATCAAAATAATCGACGTGTTTCGAAACCAAAGGTTTATTCGTCTGGATAAAAGTGCAGTACAATATTTCGCACCCCTAGACAAAGACATTGAAACGAAGTAACCATTGCTTTAGAAACATGTCGATTATTTTTATTAAATAGTGGTACATTTAAAGTTATTTATCTTATTTAAATTAAAATGACACTTCAAAGTGAATTTGCGGTTATTGATGAAACCATTTAATTTGTATTTATTAACCAACAAAATATATTGTTTATTGATCAGAAATAAATTGTATATCATTTCGCTTTACCCCAGAAGTTCACCTATATTATTGATGACATTAGAATTAATAATACTTTATTTTGCGTTGATGTACGAGTATATATCTTGATGAAATTTTCTACACTTTAACTGCACCCGATATCTCTTATTCCATCATAGTAAACACTGACACAGCAGAGTCAAAATAATACTAACGTCCATTATTTTTTACCACGGGTTAGGACAATAGATTAGTTGAAGTTTATCGCGTCCTTAGTTTATGGTACAGGGAATAAATACTAGCTCCAAGTGTTTTATGTTCATTGAAGGTTTAATTCAGAACTTAAATAGTGCAAACTTACTGAAACATGATCCCTAACTAACTAAATTGGTTTTAGCCACTGATATAAAATACTGAAGGTTATCCCACCCAAAAAGATCTAAGAATTGTAAAGGCTTTTCAATGATCGATAGTTTTACGTTGCAAATATTTAGGGGTATTTTAATGAGTTGTATTAAATATAACCAGATGGTGGGCAATAGGACTGTTCGATTTGCATTATTTCTAACTTGATAAATTACCTTTTGTTTTAAAGTTGACCCCACACAGAGGCCCTGAGGAAAATAATTTCCCTGGTGGCCTACATCATCTTTGTCAGGAAAGAGTAAATGGGTCATGGGTCTCTTGCATACAAACACATGCAAATCTGCCATCAATCAACTAATGTGCCATAATTCTTGAGATTAATCAACGAACAGAGGTTAAAGATTAAACTTGCGTGGAAACATATATGTTATGTCTATAAGAAATACAATATTTATATTATAATTAGTTTCCAGTGAATAATATTTATCTAGCCACTGATAATATGGGCCCTTTCGATTACCAATAACCACATTAATTTATTTATTTATTAGGTAAACACTGCTAAAAACAAACTTAGCTCATATAATTTAAGGTTCTTACATTTTGTATACGCAGACGACACTGCTCTTGTTATATCTGATGATCAATTATCTAATGGTATTAAATATATGCAGTATGACTTTACGTCCCTGATAAAATGGTCACACGACACAGGCCTAATCATAAATACCAAAAAACCAAATTGATGCACATACGATATCCACATGCTTCAGTTCTGAATAAGCCTTAAATAATATCCCACAATTTTGCATGTATTTTGCAGAACTGCAAATGCGATAGTATTGAACTTGTTAGTGAATATGTTTATTTGGGAGTGACTGTTGATTGCAACTTTAAATGGGACTTGCAAATATACAAAATTTGTAAAAGGCTGAGGGCGATAGTGGGTAAACTGTACAAATTGAAATGTTTCGTTCCTGTGAATATTTTAAAAATAATTTACTTATCACTTGCAGAATCTACTTTACGATATGGAATAACCACATGGGGACACTCTTGCAAAATTAACTTAAATTACATACAATTAGTACAAAATTCTATGATTAAATTACTAGTTCCAAAACAGATATTTTCACAGAGGCGAAACATATCATTATTGTATCGGAACTTGACTGTCTTACCGGTACAGGCCTTATATGGCACAAAATATTGATTCAGCATATATCTGACTCTGAATATAAGAGGAAAGTGGAACATGAACATAATACTAGGTTCACAAAAAATGAAGGAATGCTTGTACCAAAACATAACAATAAATACGGACAGCGAACCCTGAAATACAACGTGCCCAAAATATTCAACATGTTACCAAGCAATATAAAAAAATGCAAATTACCTCAGAGATTCAGATATATGCTGAAAACATGGCTACTAAGCAAAGATACTCTGTATTAGTAATACTTTTGATTATGGCAGTGGTTGGTGATAAATATGATGTATAAGTTGTATTGTGATAAGTAATAATATTATGAAAATATGTTATATTGTAATTGAACATGAACATCCTGTTGACAAACTGCTTAATTGCGGGTTAATGGGATTGTACTTTGAAGAACAATAAAAAATAAAAAAAACCTACTAGTACTGTGGTAGCATTGAGGAAATTAATTTCCACCAGGGCTTATATCGGCTATGGGGATGCTGTGTGGAACGTAATTTTTAAGTAGAGGAACTTTTGTTGTCAGGATGTACAGTATGAATCCAACACTCTCCCTGCGTTGGGTCGAGAGAGTCGGGCTGGACAGGTCAAAGAAGTCTCCCTCAATCGGCCTCTCCCGAGCCGGCCCACTACAGGTGGGCAGACGCATCAGATAACTCCGACCCCATGAACCCGGGCACACTTGCTAAGTTACCAAACGTAGCGAAATAGTTGGGGTGAGAATGTCATGGCAGAGGTTTGGTCATGCAATGAATGGTTACTGTAGTCCAAGCTGGACAAGCATTTAATATTTATCATTGTAAAATATGAAACACAATAAGAAAGAGATAATTTAGATAACGGGACAGGCGTCTTAACCACTCGACCATTGGGACCTATAAAGACAAAAGATCATGGGTTCGATTCCTAGTTGTGATCGTTTTCTTTTTTATTTTCTGTGTCTTGTTTTGTTTCATGTTTATTTTATATTTATTATTATTATCTTCTTCTTCAATGACATATTACATTAACGGGTATAACCTTCATAGTAAGTTATTCCTAAATTAAATATTTACATTGAAGGGCTCATCTACCGCGTTGTATATCACGAATTTACATTGAAGGGCTCATCTACCGTGTTGTATATCACGAATTTACATTGATGGGCTCATCTACCATGTTGTATATCACGAATTTATATTGAAGGGCTCATCTACCGTGTTGTATATCACGAATTTACATTGATGGGCTCATCTATCGTGTTGTATATCACGAATTTACATTGATGGGCTCATCTACCGTGTTGTATATCACGAATTAACATTGAAGGGCTCATCTACCGTGTTGAATATCACGAATTTATATTGAAGGGCTCATCTATCGTGTTGTATATCACGAATTTACATTGAAGGACTCATCTACCGTGTTGTATATCAAGAATTAGAGTTGTTTAAAGCATTGTTTTCTGATTGAGCCGATTTAGGTGTGTGCAAGAGGGGGATACATTAATTCTTGCTCACCTCGCCTGGCACCACTTCCGGCGACGCCTTTCTGGTCTCAAAGACAGAGGACCTGCGCACGCACACCGCGCCACCCATCCGGTAGAACCTTCCATTTCCGGTCGCCAGCAGCCTTCCGGAACCCAGCACTTCCGCTGACAGGCGACATACTTGCTGACCCAACATCGCGTCACAGGTACTGTCAACTGACAGTGAGTGAACCACTCTCAGAGCACTGCACGGATTTTACTTCCGAAATGTCTGTTAACGTACAAGCTAAGTAACGAATATCTTTTTTTGTCGATACCGGTAAAACTTTACTAAAATGTACGAAATATAATTAATTCAATTCTGGGTGCGTAAGTAAGCGACATTTTGATTTTAATGTGAATAGTCGAGTCCAAATTGCTCCTAAATGTCTGGAGCCAGTGAGACTATGGCATCCTCAATTGTTGTGAGGCTGAACGTAGTGAGGAAGAGAAATAAATATGGAAAACGAAGGTGAAAGTAGTTGGCTATTCAGATCTGGTAACAAAACATGGCCAAAGCCATTTCAAGCAATGTTTCAATTCTGAATGGTGGTATTAAACCAAGGCAAAACTGAAAGTATCTTTCACACTTGCCCTACTAAATTTATTTGGTGAAAATTCTATTTTTATGTAAATCGAGTAATGATTAGACTATACAAAGTGACCTCTAGTTACGTAATATCGCTAATGGTATATAGTGATAAAGTTAATTTAAATAAATTAAAAATAAGAGTGTCGATGTAGCACATTAAGGAAATACGATAGGACGCACGTTTTGCACACAGAATTGTATTAAATTATTTTTTTAAAATATCACAAAAATGAACAGATAAAATAATGAAAAGCATTTTTTTTTACTTTTGAAATTTAAATAAGACGTAACACATCCGTTTAGTAAGTAAGTGTAACGAGTACTGACATTTTGAACTTGATATCGCAGTAAGAACTTTAATCTGAAGCAAGTACAGCGATAGAAGAACAATAATACCGTACTGAAAGTCACTAGCTAACATAGATAAAATGATTGTTTGGTTTCAGAGTTGGTGAACTTTGTTATTTGTAAATGATATTATGTTCCTTATAGCGAAAATATATCTATAAAGTTTATTGATAACTTGTAATTATTTAAACACTTTGTGGATATACATAATTATAATACGTAGAAAATAATAAGTTTGATTGTGTGATTTTTTTTTTAATTCAAAAAACGAAGGCGAAAATTCCCGGGTTAAGAATAACCTAACAATATTTGAAAACCTCCTACTATCACCACACTAAGCTGAAAATTTTGCTTGTGTTGTGATGGAGGACTTAGCTAGGCGAGGAGTTGAATACACTACGCCTGGGTGGCATCCAGCCACTGATCGGTCAATTTTTAATACAACCTTATTGTATATACTTTTAATATGTAAAACCAACCGGTTTCAGTTCACCCTGAACTCCATCAGGATTATATAAAAACATATTCAATCAAAAACATAGTTACAGAGTATTTATAGTAAACATAGAAGAGGGTGAGACAACATCAACTTTGGTTGTGAGGGCGAGGGGGAGGTAAGGGTGAAAGTAGATCGGTTGGTTTTTTTTTATTTTTAGGATTTTATTTCCACAGTTTCTAGATTGTTAAAACGTAAATGTATCCCATTTCTATGCAGCACATCGATACCCGAGGATTTATTAAAAGAGTGATCTTAATCTATTAGGTGTCACTTAAACATCTCTTTCAAAATTCACAAAATTATTTTAACATTTAAAACTTAAATGAAAAGCTGGATACAAAACATAGACAGATTAGAAATAGATATTATATTTTTTTTAAACATATATAAACGAAAATACGTATCTGGTCGTGTTGGATTTTGACTTGTTTCTTTCTTTCTCTCCTTTTCTATCTCCTGTATTTGTAATCGAGCATAATCTATTTTTACCAATGTATTAGTGGGTAAGTACCTTCTTGTAAATTTCTACCTTGGCTTTTAGCTTATGTGTATATCCTTGTCTGTTTAATTTTTTGTTTTTTTTGTTTGTTCTACTTAACCTCCCTTTTTCTATTTTTGTACTGATTTGTATGTGAAACTTATAATTATGATTATTTTTCGATTTTTGAAAATGGATGTACCAGGCATTCAAAACATTGTCTGTTTTGCTACACCCTGTACAAGTACAAGCGAAACTTATAGGTAGACTTAGGTTAAATTAATACTGACTGAAAAAATATGATTGTTTAGCCTTGTTGTACCTACACCGTGCAGTTAAATAGATCTGCTTCATCTGCGTATCTATTACCAACTTCATGTTTAAAAAAGTTTTTTTTTTTAAACGCTTTAAAAATATAAGGACAAAAAAGACCCGATAAACTACTTGTTAGCAGTTTATCTAACGGGTTCTTTACATTATAAATCTTATAGTGTGTTTACAGTTAAATTTTTACAATTAGATAAAACAAAAAAATAAAAATTTTATAGAAATATAGCAAAAGAAAATTATGAAAACATAAGTAATTATTGTAAGCTAATAAAAATTAATTATTATTCAGTAAGCCAAGTCTTAAGTAAGTTCACCAATTGTTTGTTTTGGGCACATGTAATCTAGGTGTAAGTGAGTGTTGGAAATAATCAGTCCTGGTATTGTTACATAACATGATTTTGGAACGAGCAGCTCTCGTGGGCTTATTAAATTAGCTTAAGTAAATCTGGGCTGTCGACACTACCATTTACAATTTGAACATAAATATTAAGTCGGATATAATTTTTCGATCTGAGTATTAATAAATTTAATTCTTTCATCAAATAACTATAGTTTGTGCTTTCAGTGGGAATACCGAGTTTAAAATTAATGTGTCGAATTTACGTTGAATTTTTTTGATTGAATCTGAATGTATTTTAAAATGGGGAGGGAGGAAAACCTGATCGAGAAGTTCTATTCGACTTGACTTCGAACTTCAGCATATTCAGGAATGTTATGAGTCAGATTGGGTTGTCAAGTAGCAACTTGACGAAGTAAATGTTTCTCAAGCCGAGCTTAAAAATCAACTAAAATTCTGTCCCTTAGTCAAATTCAGCTCGTTCTTCTGGGAATCCTCCGTGGTGTCTATTTTAACGAAGCGATTTTGGTAATTTATTTTTAAACAGTCGCAGTTATCCATTAGGACGACAATTAGGGGTTTCTAATAAACCTCTGGGGTCACCTTTAATCTGTAAAAGTTTGGCAGTAATATGTCTCGGCTGCGGTTGGCGGTGGCGGTGGTTAGGGGGCGACAGAGGGGGGCGGTGGGCAATTAATTCACCGCCAGTTCTTCCTGGAGGCGGAGACTGTCACGGGCTGTAATCATAGACTGACAAGAAGTGCCATGTGGGCCTGTTTCAAGATCCAAAAATCTGGCCAATTGGGCCTCGAATTCCAAACACAGAACTGTATTTCATTATTTATATTTAACAGATGTAGACAGTAATTTTCCTCTAATTTTGAATAAAAATTGGTGCAATTTTTTTCAATAAATATCAAAATTCTAACATTAGAGGTTGGAAAAGACCATGGGTATAGTTTGTAGAAATCTCTTTGCCTTATTTTGAAGGCCAAGTATGCAAATTTTAAATGGAAATTATCTTGTAATAAAAGTGTAGATTTTTATTAAAAACCAAACACCAAACCGGAACACTCTAGAACCGGAACAGCAAGATACATGAAATTCAAATGGGATGGCGATTTGTGATGTCAGGCAAGTGTGAGAGAGACAGAGCGCGTACTAAATGGTTTGAAGTCAAAGGCGACATTCGTTTTTGTTCAAATCTACATGGAAAACATTTCTAGTGCGTACTATCTATTCAGTGGCTGTAATGGACCGAAATGCTGGCTTCTTCTGAAGGGCAGGGGTGGAATAGGAACTAGGCGCTACCAGAAATTATTAAACCTTAAAAAACAGCGAGTACCTGCACCTGCTTGGAGGAAGGATACCACAAGGATTTCTAAAATCCCAAAAAATAATCATCACAAATTGGAATTCCATATATTTTGGGTGTAGATATTCGAAGCTTTAATTGAATATGATAAAATTAAATAATTCAATATCTTTGAGAGTGCTTGGATTTGTGCTATGTAACTCCAGGCATTTCTGCAACTCTGCCGTGGTTTGCATGCTATATTTTAGCTTAGTACGTAGTATTTTGGAAAGTGGCTCAATAATATGGGGACCCTGGGATGCTACGTACACTTCGATGGTGGAGAAAGTACAAAAGAATTTTTTACGTTATCTTTATCTTAGAGACTTCGGGTACTATCCCTATTTATACCCATCAGCCTTCCTTTCCGGAATGCTGGGTATCGATATTTTGTCAACAGGCGAAAAGCTGCGTTGCTGATCGGGCCTATAACTTGTTGAACGGTCACATCAACAATCCACAAATTTTGAATAAAATTTTATTTTACGTCCCTGATAACTTTGCAAAAGCGCGTAGGCACAAACCATTCATTCTTCCGAGATGTAGGACTAACTTACCATCAGCAATGCCTCTCGGAATAATGATAGTCCTTCTAAACTCACTAGCCTCTGACATCGACATTTTCCACCTGAGCATTAATAAATTTAAATCGCTAATTAGGCAATTATGATTGTGTATTTGTATAATGTATCTTTGTTATTGGAATTTTTTATTCTGTAAATATTCATTTAAAATATAAAAAAAATAATAAAAACTGAAGAAAATAAAACAGTCGACAGAAACCCGCCTTTCTGAATAATTGGTTATTTCAAACTGTATCAGATTGCTACAGAAAATATTTCCATTCTGGACGCTCATTAAGTGCGTCAGGAGTTCTTTGTCTTTCATAACCGATTTTAAAAAATTTATACAAAACTGCTACTAAGCATTTTTCATGTACTGGAAATAAAAGGGTTTATTTATTTGGATAAAATGTCGTGCCAAACGCAGTTGCGCCAGACCCGATGGGGTCCTTTGCGCAATTGTGGCAATCTACCTAAAACTGTACGAAATGAGTAATTCAGATTTTAAAAATTCAATATATTTACCTGCTTTATGTGTAATAGAAAATGATAAATATATCGAAAAGAAATTACTACGTGCATATATAATGTAAGCGATCCGTGAGAAGCAAACACAGCAGCGAACTTATATACAGGGTTTTCCAATAAGAGGTATTATTTTGATATTCAAATTATCATCTTAAATCGATGTATCTAAATAGACCCCCTAAAAAAGTTTACCCCCTTTGTTTCTTATTCTTTACCAAAATTTTTTGATACAAATGTATTATTTTTCAAGTGTTAAATAAAGCACACATTTATTAAATTTTTTGTTAACTAAAATTTAAGGGATATTGCGATGGTGAATTTTTTTTTAAAAGGTAGATATTTATGTTTTCTCAAAAATTCGCAAATTTCAACGTCATTTTAAATAAAGATGGCTTTTTACAAATGAATTGTGGTTTCTTAATATGCATCATGTTTTACAGTTATTTGAATGTCCATTTAAAGATAATCCCAAAATTGATTTAGCCATTAATCACTTAAAACCGTCCCACAAAAAAAGTTTTTGCAGATATTTCGTGAAACCGCTCCTCAATTGTAGATCCGGCTCTGTCAGTGTTTGACAGTGACACTAAACAAATAGTTTGAAAACAGAAGTCAAGAAGCCACTAACGACCGTCTTTTGACCAATTAAATGCTTTATTAGAGAAAAAATTGTCTGCCTCTCGGCTAATAATGAGGCAATAGTTTTCGCGTTTTATAAGAAAAAAATAATATTGCCGCGTTCGGGTGACATAAGAGTAAATATAAAATCCATTCCCTATCATAATAATTGGATAAATTCATTAATTAAATATATTTATTCATTTTCGGGAAATCGACAACAAACTATGTATTTTTGTAACAAAAAAAATAAATTAAAAATGCGGAAAAGAAGTGAAAAATGTCTGGAGGATATTTTACCATCTCCCGTCTCCAGAAGACCACCAGGGAGACTACATTTAAGCAACCATGGGAATGATTATTATATTATTTGGTTGGCGTAGTCTGCGCCATAAGTTTCCCATATGCTGGCGGAGAAGATCTCCAGGAACATTTCCGCAGCGCTGCAGCATCTCGGCAGGCGGAGTAGTCGGCTATAAACATTAAGCTGCTGCCACACGCAAAGCTCACATCAACAGATAATATAAAGCACAATAGCGCTCGCCATACAATCCCATACAGACCCGACACACGTAAAAAGATAACGCGCTATAAGTGTGGTTCTGAACTTCGCTAACCGAATTAATTTTACGTAACCGCTCCCGACGCGATATTTGAAAAGTTATGCGTCCCCCTCTCCGCCGTAAAAAGGAGAGGGGGTCATTTTAATTACGGAGCTACCAACTAAGTTCCGTGTTCCCTTTGACAGCCATGACATAAGCAGCCTAATAATGCATTTCTTATTTATTATGTTAGCTCATATCGTCATGTGTGCTAGTAAATTTAGAAACATAAAAAAAACTTTATTTGGCAAACATACTTAACATATATTTAAAATATAAATGTAATCAATATTTGAATTTGAAGTAAACAAATTTTCGCCCTTTCAAAATTAATCATATTTTTAATCTCAGTATGTTTATATGGTAATATCATTCGGTTTTTTGATAAAGTTGGACGGCTTGATACCTACATAGAGAAGCTTCTAGTTTGTTCGTTTGTTGATTGTTTTCATTGTTGTCCAACAGATCCAGCAATAGGCGACAAGTATCATCCATTTCGAAAACGTGCTCAAGCTGTCAGTAAGTAAAGTTGTCACTTTGACAGATGAAATTATGTTCCTCGGCCGCTCTCGAATTCAACTGACCCCCTCTCCTACCATAGGAAGAAATATTTGATAGCGTCGTGTGTCGGTAGAAAAGATGATGCGCTGTACATTAACTTTTGATGTGAGCTTTGCGTGTGGCAGCAGCTTTATTGTAGGCGACTTTTAGATTATGTCATTGGGATCTATCCACAGTTTTGAAGTGTTCAGCGTATGCAGAATGCGTTTAATAGTATCCATTTGAGGTTACCTTCGTATACCTGGTCTAAAGCATATCTTTCAACTTTGTATTTCCATTTCCTCGATGTCTTTCAGATCGTCTGTGATAATATGTGCCAGGTATTTGAGGCCACGACTAACATCCGTTTTTCTACCGTCTAGCCATTCTGTGGGTGTTTGCATGAGTTTGCTTATACATTTGAAAACCATAACGATTAATTTGGACGGATCATATTAATATTATTAGAACCCTATAATTTGTGTACTTAATATATTTACCCATACTCCTTGAACGTGGAAACCTATTTTTATGTTATTAAGTCTTTGAAATAGTTGATCAGTGTATATATTGAAGAAAAATAAACTCTGTTTTTACTGCTCGATTATTTCAATCATTGAAGAAGATAATATTAACAATTTTCAAAGAAACATGATACAGAAAATTCACAAACTGGGAAAATGAAATTGTTTACCCAAAATTCAATGTTTTATTATTCTTGCTTTTTATACACAGTTATTAGGTTTACTATTAGACAGAGGATGTTCGAAAACTCGTAGACAAATCGGGAAACTGGTGAATCTATATCTCGTATTGATACCAAAAAACTTTAATTTATTTTTTTCAGTCTGAGAATCTTTACTTTTTTCCCCTTTTCAGCAATTAAATCATTCAAAAACTTTGTCCGGGTCTAAACTTTGACGCATTTAAAGACACTGTGTACAGTGCGTTGGCAATATAGGTACTTCAAAGATTTTATCTCATAGTTTGTGTTGGTATTTTTGTGGGTGTCTTGTAGCTTGATGTTAGTGGTGTTGATTTGTTCAGCTGTTGATTGATTGGAAAGGATCGTGATTGGAAGGATATCGGAAACTGAATAGATGTCCCTAAAATAAGTGAGCCACAGACATTGTGAAATAACCAAGATCATTGTTTTAATTAATGTTCTACAGATAAATAAAACATAATGGCTCATTAAAAACGCATTTGAATATTATCAGCCGATTAAAGATGATTGAGCAGGATATTTTTATTACCTTAATTTAACACGTTAATGGCTTTAATTAATGGGCCATGAACAAAATGGACGAAAATACATCATAATAACGCCCGCAAAATCTATAAATTTTCACCCTCTCATCTACGCGTATATTTCGATGACAGGGCTTAGGGTGCGTGCATAGAACATTCATAAAAATGTGAGAAATTGATCTTCGATAATTTATGGTTATGGCAGTTAAGATATTCAAGTATTTCTGGAAAAAATCTTGTGTGCTTTTTTACGATCTGATAAATTTCCAGATGTATTTTGAATTATGCAATGTTTCAATTCAATTATTTTTGAATACTTTATGTAGCGGCAGCTACTAATAGATTCTAGAAGCACAATACATGAAACGCGCATCACATTGGAATCTACAAATAAGACGACGCTGCATCTACCTGTCTAGAATAATAGCGAAGCCGCCAACGGACCGATTTATTCTCGAATGAGTGACCTATATAAACACGGCGACATCGAGGTACCTAGAGCAGTTCTTAGCACACGGCCGGTGAGTCTTGTTCAAATGCTCAGCTGCAAATGACGATGGGTGGCTAACCCGCCCCGTGCCCGTGCACCGTGCACGTGATCCGCGCCGCGCTTCCCTGCTCCCGCATCTAGCCCCAGTACCTACAAATATATCCGGCGTTGCTAGAACGGTTCGAGACCGTCATCAGTCAATCAGGTCCACCGTACTTTTGACTTCCTGGAGTACCAAGAAGACACACAATCTTCACCAGTGATGAAAACAAGAAGAGTAATACAACAACGTATAATGGCACAGTAATAAAGAGACAATAGTAGTAATACAAACATACATAATATTCAAGAGAGCATTAGATATACAAGAATAGTAATAGAAACATATATAATGGCACAGTATTAAAGAGATAATAATAGGAATATAAACATACATATTATTCTTAGAAAATATTAGATATTGTTGGGAAGTAAGAGCTTCATAGATGCACGCACAGATGGCAGTGCATAGAGCTTGCGGGGAAGTCCGCAAGATGGAGCCAGTGGCCAGTAGTCGCCGGTTAAATTCAAGATCTGTTATTATTCCAGTTGTGTGTAGTCACTGGCCAATGATGATATAATAATAAAACTAGAATAGAACCTCCACAGAAATTGTAAATCAACTTTAAAATTTGATGAATTGTTCAAATTCTGTAAAACAATCCGTCCATAAAAAGGCCTATTGAACATACAAGAACCAGGGCAGCGCAATGAGTCTTTAACAATTTGTCCAGTGCAAAAAACTTAAAAAATTGTTTCATTGCAACAACGGTCAATTATCTACTCAATACTTCTTCCAACACTAATATAAATATTTTAAAGGTTTCACCACAAATCGTTTAAAAACTTCGGATGATCTAGATTCTAGACTGTGATATGTAAATATTTCACAGAAATCTTAACAGATGTCTCTATTAATTCAATTTGAATCGAAAAACTTCTATATCGGTATAAGCACTATAAACAGCTCCGTCATTAAGGGTTAACATAAATTACGTTATAATCTACACGTTCATACATGGTGTTAATTTAATTATTTTATGAAAATATTTTTTTGTAAGCCTTAAACTATTAAGACGAATCATTTGTTTACACCTGTGCAGACTCAGTATGATCACTTTTCACGGATTTACCCTCGGAAATTTGTATCTCTTTATACAAATTCATTTACAATTAACTATCATACACACTCACTAACCAATAGGATGCATTACCTGGGCAACAAGTTTAGGAGTCCTATTGATATATTTACTGCCAACATTTATTGAATTAAGCGTAATCTATTCCAGCACGTTGAATCCTACAAATTATAGTAGCGCAATTAACTTTTAGTGATTTGTCTTATATGTGGTATTGTTCTGGTTTCCATAGTATTTTATTTGCTCTAAAATGTTTGAATAATATTGTTTCATATTTATTTTATCAGTTTAATGTTATTTCATGCTTTAAAAGCTTTGTGTATGATTGTCGATATCTCACTACTTATACTATGTTTTTATCTTGTTCTTCAGCACAAAACACGATCACTAAATCAAATACACCTATCGTCATCTACTTACACGAATACATTTGGAATTAACTCCTTACAATACATTGCACATAAGCAATATAACGCATTACCTAGTAATTTGAAACTTCCGGCAACGAACAAAAAAACATTTGCAAAAGCTCTTAGAAGCTATTTCCTCAGCAGTTTTATTAATGACTAACACAATCTTTCATTGGAACTCCATATTAACATCTTGACGGCCGACATAGTCCAGTGGTAACGCATTGGACTGCCATTCCGAAGGTCGCGGGTTCGAACCCGGCGTGCGCAAATAAATTTTATTTGATTAAATTGTGTTATTTCACAATTAATTAATTAAAATAATATATAGTATATTTGCGGCACGTTCCAGAGTGGAAGATACTACCAGTATCGCCCTGGTGTAAGACCACCATTCAGAATTGAAACGTTGCTCCAAATGGCTTTAGCCGTGTTTAGTGACTAGATCTGAATAGCCAGGTACTTCCCCACCTTCCTCTTTCCCTTCCCCACTTACCTTCAGCCTCACAACATCCCCCAATTGGGGATGCCATAGTCTCACTGGCTCCAGACGGGAGCAGTTGGGACTCTTGTGAGGTATTCACTATAAAAAAAAAAATAAAAAAACATCTGCGTTTATTTATTTTAATGTATTTATTTTGTCTTGTCATTAATCTAATGTTGTCTTTCTCGAAATGAGTTTTGTCAACTCACTGGGAATAATGCATTATAAATTTGTTATCATTTTGTAATGTATTATCTTGTAATAAAAAAAAAATAAAATAAAAAAATAATAAATGTGAAAGCCTAGAAGGGCGTAAAAAATATCAAATATCACAACACAAATAGTTTAACTATTTCATTTTAAATCATTATTTTGACTAAGAGAATAAAAACACTGTAAACATTGTGTATTTTAGTTGTTCTTCTGGCCATCTGCAAAACTATAATTGTAATATATTCACGCAAAGATACGGAATTCACAATCAAGGTATGTAGATGAAAATCAGCTTCGTCATCAAGTTGTTTCACTTCCAAGCTTAAAGCAGTTTCACTTAAGACGAAATAAGATCCTAAAAATATATCAGTTATGGGCGTGAACGCGCTTTAAGTGGGCGAAGCCAAAAAAGTTTCACTTGCGCTCCGCGGTATCGAAACAAATATTATAATGTTTCGGGGTGTGGAGGAATGAAGTAAATTTGAACGGGGAACACGACACGTTGAGTTGACCAAGCGCGGTCAACTCGGTTCGAAGTCAGAGCAGCTATGAAATCCACTAGATGGTACCCATGAGTAAGGTTTGAACATGAAATGCTTAATAATGGGCGTCTTTCAAACTATGTGAATAGTAATATTAAGTTGAATGTGCATGTTTTAGGTAAATTTCGATAGAAACGTTACCTATTGCAGAAGGAGCTCATGATTTTATGATTCTTATCAGATTTCTGTAACCATACTGATAGACGGTAGGCAGTAACTTATGACTCGTAACCGACGTGTTCTTCATTGACAGATGTCAAAGCAATACGGTATTCAATCACGAATCATTTTCATAATATCTGATTATAATTATATCTGAATATATTGACAAGATAAATAAAATATCAGTCATTTTCAATATTTATTATTATCGTTTACAAAAAGTTACAAAACAAATAATTATGTAATGTAAAAAGCATAAGATGCAACTTTTTTTGTATAAAGGCCATCATTTATTATAATATAAGTTAGAAATAGTAAAAATAATTTTATATAAAAAACGAAAATAATTATTCAATAAATAGCATTTCGTCGAAATCTAAACGACGATTTCCAAATTGACGTTCTTTACATACAATATCTAAGATATGTGGAGCATCACGAACATTCATAGACCTTGTGACTCCAGGATCGATAAGCTCGACAAGAATGCAATCCATTTAAAAATTAGTTAATTTAATAAGCATTTTTTCTTCCCAGAACTTGTCATCTCGAAGTATACGCTCAACTATCTCTAAGTTAGATAATTACAATCATAAAAAGAGTCGTGCTGCGAAATTCTATTTAATACAGTTAAAGAAAAAATATGTCTTCTATTCTCCTTCCTTCCAGAATAACGGGTTTCTTCTCTTCCTGTGTAAACAAAACTTTTACTTTATTTACGTCAATTTTTTTATTTTTTTTTTTTTTTTATTAAAAGTATACAATACAGAATATAGTATATTATATAAAGCATTGTACTCCCAGGAGTTAATAAACTCATTGCGGGAATGATACGCATTACATGAAACATATAGCTGTATGTATTAAATGGACATATGATGGGACATACACAACATTATTATTTCAGATAGTCATTAATAAGATGAAGTTTGAGTATGTTAGTTTGGGTCTTTTTACATTGACTTGCACATTTGATCTCGTTGGGTAGTTGATTATATTTTGTGTGAGCTATGTATTCCAGGGATCTTAGTCCATATTTTGTTGATTTGATTTTTGGTATATGTAGTTTGTTGTGATTTCTTGTGTTGTGTTGGTGTACGTCGTAATTGTAATAGAGTGTAGTGTTGGAATGTGCCGAGTGTTGAATTACTTTTAATATAGTTTTCGTTATTTCAAAAGTGGGAATGGTATTAAAATGAAGTATTTGGGTGTTTCTGTAGATGTCTTTGACATGTGTGTCCCAAGGTAAACTGAAAATATTTCGCAGGGCTCTATTTTGGACGACTTGGACTTCTGAAATCATTTTTTTGTAGCAAATCCCCAGATTCCGGCGAGATATATTAGATGTGAGTGAATCATAGCATGGTAAATCGATTTTAATAGAGAGGGGGGAAGTAACCCGCGAAGTCTATATAAAACACCAGTTATAGGAGTAATTTTGGATAGAACATGTTTAAATTGGTGATTCCATGTGAGTTGTGAATCAATGAAAAGGCCAAGATATTTTGTAACATCAGCCCTTTCAAGGTGGTTATTATCAAGACTTATATTAAGACTTACATTTTTTTATTTGCAAACAGTATGTAATGTGTTTTTTTTATGTTTAGGCTAAGTTTGTTTAATCGCAGCCAGTTTGCCAGGCAAGCTACATCCCTTTCCATTTCCTTTTCAAGTTCGTTTAAATCATTATTGTGATAAAGAATCACTGTGTCATCTGCATAGAGTTGTATTGTACCCTTAAGTCCCCATTTAGCAATATCATTTATATATATTAAAAATAGTAATGGTCCAAGTACGGAGCCCTGAGGCACGCCACATTTTATCGTTCCCATGCTGCTTGTCCCCTTTCCAACAAAGGTCTGACAGTGTCGGTTAGAGAGGTAGCTACACAGTAACTTCAGGGGAGTGCCTACTATGCCTAGGTGTTCTAGCTTCTTTAGTAGTATCCCATGGTCAACCGTATCGAAAGCCTTTTTTAAATCTATAAATAAGCCTGCAGCATGCTTACCCTGGTCTATATGCTTTTGGAGGGCGTATACAAAATCGAAGGCAGCACATTTTGTGTTAGATTGGTTTCTGAATCCATACTGTCTGGATGCGAGTAAATTGTTTGATAGGAGATATTTAGTGAGCCTAAGCTTAATAACCTTTTCAAAAACTTTAGAGACGACAAAGAAGATGGATATAGGACGGTAATTAGAAGGATTTTTTTTGCAATCATCTTTGTAAATCGGAATTATTTTTGCTATCTTTAGTTGATCTGGGAAGATTCCACTATTCAGGGATTGATTAATAAGAAATACAAGGTGGTCAGCTAATATATCTTTGCAAAAGTTCAGGTACACTGGTGTAATTCCATCTAAACCTGGAGATGCATTAGACTTTAGTTGAGAGATGATACTGAGAACTTCTGTTTTATTTGTTTTGGCCATGTATAAGGACTGGATTGCTTTTTGATCCGTGTTTATAGTGATAGAATTATCTGGATATGATGCAATTGTAGCTGCTAAGTTTTCCCCAACTGATATAAAGAAGTTGTTAAAAGTTGAAGCTATCTGTGTTGGGCATGTTATTTCTTCATTCTTAATGAGAAGACATTCAATTTCATCTTTCTGGGGTGTCGAGCTATTTGTTAGAATTGCATTTATTATTTTCCATGTCTGTCGCGGATTACGCAGGTTTTCTTTAAATATAGTCGTGTAGTATTTGGTTTTAGCATATCTTCTATAGTTGGTAACTTGATTTCTTGTTTTATTTCTCAGTGCTGTGAATATATCACTTTGCTGATTTTTTTTCCAGATTTTAAACGCATTGTTGCGCTGTTTGATAAGTGCATTTAATTTTGCATCAAACCATGGAGTATTACCCCTCCGTTGGTCTCCTATGCGTAACTCAGATTTATGTTGGGATGATTTTATTGCTGTTTTGATGTATTCATTAAAATTATTATAGATTTCATTGGCATTACTGGTGGTTTGGTGTGGAAAGTTGTGGGATTCTACATATGTTTTTAACATGTTTTTATCGGTTTTGGTGTTGTTTTAAAAAGAATGTATTCTATTATTAGTGTGATGTTTCAAGCTGTTTTGGTAATCTAATATCAAAATGTTATGATCACTTAGCTAGGCATCTATATTTGCAGTAGTTGAGGAAATATTTTGTCTGTTTGAGATGATATGGTCTATTAGAGAAGTAGAGGTATCTGTTACTCGTGTAGGATAGGATGTGTTACATATGAAACAGTTGTATGAGTCTAGCGTGTTGATGTATTTAAGAGATGTATTATTTTTTTGAAGAATGTCAATGTTGAAATCACCAAAGATAAGGGTATCATCTGTACAGTTATTTAAAATAGATTCATGATACATTAAGAATTCGTTAATGTTTGAGGTAGGCTTTCTGTATATAACATAAATATTTAACGGTTTAAAATTTCTATTACGGATATATAATTGAAAACAATATGTATGGGAAATATGTATTTGAAAATTTTTTACGACTCAATACGTTCATAATAAAATTATATGTTTAAATCAGTTATTACTTGCTCAGAATTTTTCTCCGGTGAAATCGGTCCTTTCGGCATCGGATTATTGATATATTAAGTATTTTCGTGATGAAATAAAAACAATATTAGAAACATTATGTTAATTCACTTTTCAATCAAATTTTGGAATTATACACACGAGCGTATAAGTACGTATAGACGGGTATATACAAGTGTATAAATTACCTGCTGTAATATAGATAGAGGTGGTATATTGCTGAGTCTAGAAGCAAGCATTAATTGCACATTTTTTCTGTGTTCTTTATTCTGCCTTTGATTTTTTTCACCCTGCTTACTAGCGGATACCTGTTCTTTTTTTCTTTGTTGCCATATGCCTTTGCCTTTGTTGTTATATGATATTGGTCGGTTTTTGTATTGATTTGTTGATGATAAACGTACCTACATGTTATCTGGGTTATAAATGTGAGAATGTTGTCGATATATTTGGGGATTCCGTATTATAGGCCAGTACACATAGCGCCAAAAAGGGGGTTGCGATCGTAATTATTCCGGTAGTCCCAATTTTTTTATATGTTTTATAAACTGATCCCATGATGTATAATCTGAATTTCCGACCATGGCGCACCTGTGCTCGCGCCACCATTTAAAAAAAAACCGGCTGTAATCGCGCCAAAATCTAGTTTTTCCAAAATATCTCATTCTCAATGCAAATTTTGGCTAAATTAGCTAAACAATTAAAGTAGAACATAAAATTACTTACAACTTTTGTGAAAACAATTTTCTTCAATCTCTAATAGGTACCGAGGTAGAAAGTCGTAAAGGTGCGTATATTTTTGAAAAAAACATGTTTTTTGCGCGACTAGCTTTGATTTTTTGTAAATATCTCGTTTCCAGTACAATTTTGTGTAAAAATTATTGATACTAATTTTGTAGAAAATAAAATTTCATAAAATAAATAGGTATATAATTTATATTTTTATACGTTATTTATTTATACGTTAAACATTTTCCTTGGTGCCGTAATTTTGTTCGGGATAAAACTCCTTTTGTCTTCTGTTTTCCCATATTTAACTGAAACGTAAGTATATATATTAGCCAAGAGATTTATTATAAATTGGTTCAATTTTACCTTAAAATTGAAAATCATTTCAACGTAAGTAAGTGCAGTAACTTGGGGAGATAATTGCACAATTCTATCTACAACAAATGATCTAACAATCTAAACTTAAAAGATTAATGACTCTTTTTAATATTCGAATGACTTTAGGTACTTTATAGGTGACATATGTCTAATTGTCTGTATGGAGAAAAACTTTCGATGTAGAGTTTTTGTTTTATGGAAAAAAAAACTTTCGAATTTCAAAAATTTGTTGTTGGGTAATTTAACTGGTTTTGGTGGATTAGAGCTTGGATACATATTAGAGTTAAAACACATAAATTAAATACCTATTTATTTTATGAAATTTTATTTTCTACAAAATTAGTATCAATAATTTTTTCACAAAATTGTACTGGAAACGAGATATTTACAAAAAACCAAAGCTAGTCGCGCAAAAAACTTGTTTTTTTCAAAAATATACGCACCTTTACGACTTTCTACCTCGGTACCTATTAGAGATTGAAGAAAATTGTTTTCGCAAAAGTTGTAAGTAATTTTATGTTCTACTTTAATTGTTTAGCTAATTTAGCCAAAATCTGCATTGGAAATGAGATATTTTGGAAAAACTAGATTTTGGAGCGATTTCGGCCGGTTTTTTTCAAAATGGCGGCGCGAGCACAGGTGTGCCAAGGTCGGAAATTCAGATTTTACATCAGGGGACCAGTTTATAAAACATATAAAAAAAATTGGGACTACCGGAATAATTACGATCGCGAATCGCTAATTGCCCTGGAGTATTAGTAATGAAACGAACTCTTCACAAACACTTAATTGAAATATAAGAGAATACCACTCCTTAGTAAAAAACTCCTTTTATTTTACCATAATTTATTAGATATACTATTGTTACAACTACTCTATTTCTAACTATACAACGACTGTATAGTTAGAAATTTATGTAAAAGCCCAGTAGGGCGTAAATAAAGGAAAACGATTCTAGTGAAGGGGCCACTCTATAACATTCTGTGCCGCTGATTGACAGCCAGCTCGCCAAGTGTCGTAAAAAACGGATTAATAGTAAAAAAGTCTACTTGGGCTAGAAATGATACGTAATAACATAACGACAATACTTTAGTGTCATCTTTTTTCTCAAGTGCCTACACATTTACGCATTTAATAATGTATTCTTTTGTATTGGTTATTATTTATATTTATATTTATTATTTATATAAAAAACCTTTACTCACTTGAGGAAGAAGTTAAATTATAAAAAAAAGAAAATTTCACTAATAGATTTCAAAGTAATCGTTTGATTAAATAAAATAATACGCAAAAGAAATGACCGCAGCGACGGGCCGGATGACACACAACCTTACAGGCCGGAACTTTGGCGGCGTCTGAGTCATTACGTAATAACTCCTTACCAACGCGCACACAAATATACTACGAACAATCCAGAGTTTTGGAGTACTGGCGGTCGACTTTCGTGTATCTGGCCAGAAATTGAATTTTCGCGAGTGTTTTTATTTTAATTAATTCTTATGAATACATTAATAAAATCTCTAATCTTTTGTGAGGGAGTCGTCGGGAAGTTACTAATTCATCGTCTAGAAAAATAAAATCTGGTACTTGCCGCTTATCTTACAACATTTTACATTTAATAAAATGTACTTATCGTTTTACATAATATATTTAATTGTAAGGTCCTGTTTTTATTAATCTTAAATATAAATAACTTGCATCCCTTCGAATCCCTCTAGAAACATTTAAGATTTTAGTAATAAGCTCATCAGAAATAATTAAAATGTGAGCGTCGGGGCAAATCCCCGTTATCAGGGTATTGTGTCGCCTTAAGGCGATGCACTACGTCATTGTAATATTTTAAATTGAGCCGCTATCAAAAACAACCCTTACGTAGATGGCGATAAAGTTTAAATTCCCGCATAACACCACCCGCTTCTTTTTTGATTTATGCAAGAAAAAAACATGGCCAAAAAGCGCCTTTTATTTTATTTTGTGGATGTTCGGGCATAAATATTTATTTTTTTCTGATCATTTTATAAATAAATAAATTTTCCACACTATACAATAAAATCATAACCGAAAATGGGTTCGTAAGTAGGAGATTTTGAACTTTAAAGCAGTTTTCATAGGCCTATACATTACTTTTTTCTGGGCTTATAAAAAGACTATTTAAAAATACTCGATTATTTCAAAGGCCAAGATTATTCTACTCGCAGTATTTAATTTAAGCATCTGAAACATTTCTAGGCGACCAAATTTTCAAACCAAAAACACATGATTTTGCACTACTGCGTATGGCATTGCCTTAATTTCCGTTTCAGAATTTCCACCGAACATGACATATTAATAACATAATGATTAACTAATAGCCCACTTAGCGCGTCACTCAACTTTGAATGGTGAATCCCGCCATGAAAGTTAGTTAGCCAGGTAATATAGGTTAAGAACTATCGGGGCTCAGAGCTCTAAGTGCTCATACTAAACTCTTAACAGGCAATTAACGATTTGTCTTACTTAAGAGCGTTGTTTTCGCGGACGAAATTTCGACTCCCGCAAAAATATTTATTGTCCTGTGTCCCTCTCTAACGGAGCGTGCGGCGGGGAACGGAGAGGGAGTACCTGGCTTTTAGTACGGCTGACGTTGCAAGCGATCAAAAAAAGTTAGATAATATGAGATTAAATAAAAAAGAAATTAAGTTCAATGCTTGAATATTTGCACGAAGTCGGTGAAATGTCCCTTTCGTTTAGTTCATTCCATTAGCAGCACAGCATACAAGGGCTTCCGACCTATTCTTTAATAGTGTTGGTATATGCGCATGTACACGTTAGGCACTGACAATATCACGCATAAAAGGCCAGTAAAAGAGAAATGCTTTTTTTCTTTTGTGCGTGAATATATTTGCATCTAAACGGGGAATCACCCTTTTGTTTAGTTCATTTAAATTAGCAGATACGTGTATTATTGTAGGAGATACGGAAATTGTACACGTGCATCGTACATGTGGCCACAGACGAAATTATAATAATAGTAATAATAGGTGTATAAGTTTATAAATTAGATAAGTACATAGAATTAACAGCAGTAAATAATATATGAACAGTAAGTAATATAATTGTAGAGAATAGAAATATACACTTACTTAAAATTTGTGTAAGTGCACCGGTAAAGGCCGTACCTTTGACATAATCTTTTATTTTTTAATTTTTACATTACTTTTGAAATTTTTGTGAATCACATTTTTTTTATTTTATCTGGAAGAAAGTTATTAAGTCGTGTCGCTGTGTATATAATTCCGAACACGCACTGACTTTATCACTGGGATTTTGGTCGAGATTATTTTTAAGTGTTGTGTAAGAAGAATATTATGTGAACAACAAAATTAAGTAATACAACTATAAATAAAAATAACCATAAAAATAGCAGCACAATAACAGCAAGAATAATAGCAACAAGCATATTTTATTAAAAAATGTTCAATGAATCGGTATAATTATTTCCGTCCATTCTAGGCAGTGAGGAATACATTTATGGTAGTTAGTCCCTATTTTATAATCTACACAATACATGTGCACAAGGTGAAAAATAAAAAAAAAGTCGGACAGGTAGTAGTTGTATAGTAAGAACAGACTCCAATATAAATAAGCAAATAAATAATTACATAAATAAAATTTAATTAAAAATTTAATTTCATAAAATTTGTCAGTCAACCACAAAATTTTCCAAATTTTCTAACTAAAGGCATTACTTATATGTTATATAATGTCGGGTGATACGTCTGACATTTTCTGCGATGATATTTCGGGTTCAATCACATCGGTACTAAAAGAAAAAAAATCAGGCATCAAACCGTGAAAACAAAAGACCGCATATTATACTGTCAAGGTATGATCAATATGTGTAGTGATTATACTTACAAATTCGACAAAATAGTACAAGCAATTATAGGCAAAAATGGAGGACGGTTTTTATTCTTAAATTTAATCACTTTTAATTAAAGATCGTCGGTGTAATATTGAATTGTACCAATGTGTAAAAACACTGTCATCAAAACTAAAAGCTGAACGGCAATAAAATGAAACTCTCACTACTAACCAAAAGATGGTATCTTGATGTTATTGTGTACATTCTCGAGAGTTTGTTCTTGTGAAAATAAAATTATTTGCTTACCGTTTGCTCAAAATCCCACAATTCACATCGATTTAAATTTAAATTTTTACCGTAAAAAATAAATACTTATAATAAATATTGATTTAAATATTGCATTTAATTTTCACCTGTTCCGAGTTCTTTCTGTCTTTTTGACATTGCACTTCCTCTTTTTCCGGTGCATACTGGGTGGCTTACCACGTATCCACTTTCGACCTAAAAGACAAATAACATTTTATAAAAATCAATAACGTGAGTACCCTAATTCATAACCTAATTATCATTGTTAAAAATGCTCAAATAATGATTACTTACCCATGTTGAATGAAATAAATTATTTGGGGATGCTTCGGTTAAAAACTGTGGAGTTTAAAAATAATATTATTCGTAAACAAAGTAACAAATTCGTCAATTATATGTCCGCGCGGGCTGACTGCGAATGTCACATATACATACACTAGCAATAATAATAAAAAATGAAGGACGATTGACGTAGGTATGTATGCATGTATTTGTTAGGCAGGCGATCTCTCTGAGGCCCCTGCCCCCCGGCCCGTGCTTCACCTACTCTAGCCAGCCCGACTCAAGAAAGTGCGAATGAGACAATAACAAAAAAGCTAGTTAAATATACGTTGAATTTGTGGCCTCCAAATTCGGCTTTTGAAGCAAATAAAACTTTTTTCAGTGAAGATTCAAATTTTATTGTATAGTTCATTATATGCCTGAGACGGGATATGTGAGATTTTTTCAAAAAATATCTTCCATTTGGACACAAAAAATTGCCAAAGATGCCTCGTAAAATCATGTAAAATCGTCATCTTCTGGGGCCTATATTCTATAATTTAAGGCAAAAATCGAAAATCTGATCCATATGCGTACTTTATATTTACCATGTCATTTACCTAAAAAAAAAAAAAACAGTTTACTCTAGTATTTTAGCCGTAAATCCAAATTAAAATTTTGTATGAAACAGGCACCGCAGCCGTTCCTCTTAAGATGAAATTTATTTCTAGTTTCAGCCACGTGCCGGTTTGGTGTTGTGGTCTTCTAGGGTAGCATTGGTAGGGACGTCTCGGCCCGGCCCTATAAATTTGGATAACATCTCGCTAAATGGCATAAGCTACCGATATCTGATTTGGCGGGTTCTACTAATAATAGTACTAATCTTGCCGTATTGTAAATTAAATTATAACAACAAAAAAACTTGGTTTTGTCGTAGGTTGGGTATAAAAAAGTTTTATTTATTAAGAAGATGCAACACATCATGTAAGATTTGGAATCGGGCCGCTGACGATAACACTCCTTATAAAGATGGCGATAAAGCTTAAATTCCCGCTTAACATCAACCTCCTGTTATGTTTCATGCAAGGAAAAAACGTCGCTGAAAGTGTTATTATCTTTATCCTATTTTGCGAAGTTCAGGCACAAACATTAACATTTTCTGAAGGGCATAATTTTCCACACCATACAAAAAAACCATAACCGAGAGTGGGTTCGTAAGTAGGATATTTATAACTTTAAAACAGCTTTTACAAGCCCCAAAATTTGTTTTTTTTTTAAAAAATGACATCAAACGACTTAGACGATCAAAAAAGAGCAAATATTTTCAAAGGTAAAATATGTGTTCTACTCTCAGTATTTAATTAAAGAATCTAAAATAATTCCAAGCGATCTAATTTTCAAACCAATAACACATGATTTTATAATATATTACATATATACATACCAATTATACATATTATTCCACCAAATAAATGTATTCAAATAATATTTTATTGTGATGTATGGTAATTAGGTTGAGTAGCTAATCGGTAGATGGCGGTAGACATAACGCCTACGCCAGGGCCCGCCAGATGACGCTAGTGTATAACAGGTACTAGCGAGAGATATTATCGCATAGAGCAAGCATCTGGGCGTTCAGAGATTTACCTACCCTCGGGTAACGAACAGTGTAGCTAGCCAGACAGGTTATTGTAACGTAAATAAACAATTTTATATTAAGAACCTTTTACTAATTATAAGAGTTCCTAACACCCGAGTCTGCTGGAGTAAAGGCAGATATAACAGTTATTAAAATTAAATATAATGACAGAGCAAGTTTCATTTCTCACACGAACATACGAACAAGAATAATTGTACGTAAAATTGGTGCGAGAAACAACTACATGAAATTGAGCAAAGAGTTTCTTATTGTATTTTATTAGGAACAAGATAATTAATCACATTCACTCAAATGTTATATCAGATTATATATATTATGTAGGTATAATAACGGTCGTATTTAAAATAAAGCGTTTGAAAATTTGAATATTCAGCGTTTTTAGGAAAGCCGAGTGGCCTGTCCCCACTTCTAGGGCAAGGCTGAGCCGGCCCTTACAATACACCCTTCACTGCAAGGTTTCTAATAACTATTCATCAGAATTTATATTAATTAAGCCGGAGGAGGAGTGAAAACTATTCGCGTGTGAAGGGAAGTGGGTCTCTACTAGATTTAATGAGTGAGCAGATTTTAATTCATTATTAAGATTATCAAGCCATAACGCCCCATTTTTATAGTATCTTATAATTAATGATTATTTTGTGAAAAGTTTGATTTCGGAAAAAGTTTATTTCATAATAAGCATCAAGAAAACAAAAGGTTTTTTTGCTTTGAAAAATTAAGTTTAATGTTTAAAAGTTTTTTTTGGTTTTAAAGTAAAGTAAAATTTTATAAAAATTAAAAAACAAAAAAAACTTTATAAAAATTACCCTTCATTAAAATAATAATAAGCATTGTCGTAAAAGAGATATAAAATCAAATAAGTTTTTTTTATAAATAGATGAAGCATTGAGAAGCCTGAAAAGCTAAGGCAGGAGGCAAGTAACTGGAAGAGAGAAGTAAGAAGCGTGAACCAAAGAGACAAAAATCAGTAAGCGTGAAGCCCGAAACAGAAAGTAAGAAGCAGCGGAAGCGGAAAGCATGAAGCAACGACAAACGAGAGAAAAAAGGGAAGCAGTATTAAAACAAAAACTATACGTGGAAAACTGGAAGCGGGAAGCTGGAAACGAGATGCTGGAAGCGTGAAGAAAGAAGCTGGAAGCCAGAAGAAACGAGAAGCAAAAAGAGGAGAAAAGCGAGAAATGAAAACCACAGCATCAATTCCTACATCCTACAGTCCAACATTGGCCTATTATTATTAAGTCCCCTGGAGTACCAGTTGCACCAGGATTGCAGTGCTCCTGGTTCCTATAGTCGTATCGTATCATCAAGATTAGACTGTCGATCGAATGAAAGACTTTAAAGCAATGCAGCAGAGATCCATGCGGTTTATAAATCGAATTAACTTTCACAATATACTATAACAACCTTCCCTTATAGTTTTATTTGCGACAGTTTTCCCTAAATATTTGCAATAAATTTTCCTAGTAATTACAATAACTTTCCTTATTAATTACATTAATTTTGCCCAAACCAGTGCATCCCACATACGTGTACCCCGGTAAGCCACATCTGTCGCAATCTGCGCTAATGCATAAAAAACCTCTGCCGCAGTTTCGTATTGTGCATTATAATTATGTAATGCACCGCAGTAGCCTTTTAGCTGCTGTGGGAGATGCCTGTTGGTTAGTCGGTTTCTATGCGCTTGTTCTGCGTTTATACTGCATTCTATAATGTGCCTCCGCTTGATTAGAGAGTCAGTTGTGCAATCTAAAAGCATTATTTTGATTGGAATAGTACGGTTATGCATCCGCTTGTTACTTATATCTTGCAACGGGTTGAGAATACTAGGGCCCTAATTCTTCGTGTGCAGTGGCTCAACTTTGTGGTGCGAGGGACCCGAGGACGGGGGGTGTCTTTCTGGCCCACTTTATAATATCAGATGGATAGGCGTAATTGCCGATAATTTTAAACCGATTTTTCGAGCACGGTTGCGCTGTAAATAGCCAAACTGATATTAATAATGAAATTAATTAAAACACTGAAGAATTTTATGAATTGACAATCCTAAACGTTACACGGCTACGTAAATTTTAAAAATACTAATCAATTGACAATGTCGAATTGAAAAAGTGATAGTATACGATGTTTTAAAATTTTAAGATCTTAGTTAGTTCACCTCCATTCATTGATAAGCCAGTTATTTTGCATAACAAACGACATTATCCAAAAAGTTGTGCATATTGTGCATATGCAGTTATGCATATCTGACATCTTGGAGGCCGCGCTAAAAGCGGCGGCTTTTGTCTATCGACTGCCGGAATCATATTCTGACCGTGCTCGCAAATATCGTTAACTCAACTTAGATGACGGGCTTTGTCATATCGTATTAAAATAGGTTTTTGCTAGACCAAGTCCATATAATGAATATTGATCAGGTAAATGCCATCCGAGGAAAATGCACCACAACTTTCTGTTAAAACATGTTTAAAGGTTTACGAGCATTTTTTTAATTACGTGGATGCCACACAAACGTTAAATTGTCCAGAATTTGCTTGTTGAATTAAGATGCTAAGTTGATTTACGTAGTGTTAGAGTGAGAAGATAACAGATGAACCTTTAGAGTAATGTGATCAGAATCTCAGAATCTTTCTGTACTAAACTAAGTTAGCTCTAGTATTATTGTATAAATCGGTCAATCAATCCAATTAACAATTTAAGGCGATGCACTACTTCGTGTAGTATTTTAAATCGAGCCGCTATCGATAACACCCCTTACGTAGATGGCGATAAGGTTTAAATTCCCGCTTAACACCATCCGCCTGTTTTGATTAATGCAAGAAAAAAACATGGCCAAAAAGTGTCTTTTATTTTATTTTGTGGATTTTCAGGCATAAATATGATTTTTTTTTCCAATCATTTTATAAATAACTTAATTTGCCACATTATACAATAAAATCATAACAAAAAATGTCTTCGTGAGTAGGAGATTTTGAACTTTAAAGCAGTTTTGATAGGCCTTATACATTATTTTTTTCTGGGCTTATAAAAAGACTTACTTAAAAATACTCGATCATTTCAAAGGCTAAGATGTATTCTACTCGCAGTATTTAATTAAAGCATCTGAAACATTTCTAGGCGACCAAATTTTCAAACCAAAAACACATGATTTTGCATTACTTCGTAGTGCATCGCCTTAAGGAAAAAAAACATTGCCATAATTATTATTATATGACGTTATCTACCTTTCAATACATTAGTAAACAATTTTGGCGCAGCCGGTAGTTACGTGATGTTTGTGATGTTTTGAGGTTGATGGAAGTGAGAATGGGAGGAAGATAGGAAAGTGGAAGGAAGCACTCGACTGTTCAGATCTGAACACTGAACACGGCTAATTTGAATATAATTATCAAATAAACTTACATTTTTTAAAACTTTTCTATGTACATTTTTTACACGAGAAAACGTACATAAGTCGCTTAGTTGGAACAAGTTTTCCTACATTGGTTTGTTTTCTCTACATTTTTGACACGAAAGAACTATTAAGATTTTTTATGGTTGTTTGGGAGGGAATGGATTTTGGCAGGTTGGGTAGTATTTTGAAGTTACACCACTGCTACTACTGTGCAATGGGTGCAATGCAAAGTTTGAGTAATTGTACAACTTGTTTGCAGAGAGCCACGTGGGATTTGTATCAAGCAAGATGCGCTAAATCATTGTAGCTCAAGTCTGCTTTGAAATAGTTCTCCTATGAGAATTGAGTTCTCAAATCAAAGGATAAATTAGTGAGGCTATCATTCTGACAAATCAACAAGACAGATAAAATGATCCCTTGTACAGTACAAAACACGTTTATAGATATCATTCAAATATAGATATTAATTAATTTTAGATATTATTTAAATAAAGATATAATTTTATTAAATACATTTTTAAATATAGATATAATTTTACTAAATATATTTGTAAATTATAGATATTATTTAAATGTAGATATTATTTTATTCAAGATTTTTTTAATTGTAGATAGTATTTAAATATTAATTAATTGTAGATATTTTTTAAATAAAGATATTTTCTAATTAAAGATATTATTTAAATATAAATATTAATTAATTGTAGATATTGTTTAAAAAGATATATTTTTAATTATAGATATTATTTAAATGTAAATATATTATTATTTGTAGATAATTATTAAATATTGATATTATGTAATTATAGATAATTTTAAATTGTACATATTATGTAATTACAGATATTATTGAATTATAGATATAACATAATTATAAATATTATTTAATTAAGGATATTATTTAGTTACAGATATTATTAATTACATGCATTACACAGTTTTAGATATTATTATATATGGATATTATTTAATTATATCTACATATCATTTAATTATTGATATTATTTAAATGTAGATATAATTTAATTGTAGATCTTGTTCAAATATAGATATTTTTAATTGTAGATATTATTTAAATATAAATATTAATTATTTGTAGATATTTTTTAAATATAGATATTTTTAATTAAAGATACTATTTAAATATTAATTAATTGTAGATATTATACATATCATTTAATTATTGATATTATTTTAATGTAGATATAATTTAATTACAGAAATTATTTAAAAACAGATATTATCCACTGCATATAATAAAATCAGATAATTCTTTACGTAAATATAATGCACAGTATAATAACTCAGCACAGGTTCTTCCAGTGAGGTGTTCACGAAACATATTATAACATTACCCACCACAGTGTCACCTACTCAAACCTACCTCACACCCAGCATAAAACAAACACCATATTAACAACAGTTCTAAATTTATGTATTATATACAAATGTAAATAATTTGGTAGACACTGTAATGTATGTAAAGAAATAATAAATAAATGAAATATTCACATTCTTAATTAAATATTGAAAAGATCAGATCTTTCCCTTTGGCGGCCTCCGTTGCCGAAGGTTTTTTCAGGTGGACCTAATATCCAAATAAGTGTATTTTGAGATCGTTACTCTGTACTGGCTGCGGTCCCTCAATATTCGTCTCCAGAACTCATTAAATTTCAGTTCTGCAGCAATCCTCTTCCACGCAGTCTATCTGCCTATCGATCGCTTCCACTGGGGCACCCACACAGTCATGAATTTTGATATGATTTCATATGGCATTCTCTCTACCTGTAAAATGTACCCCATCTCGCAGTCTTTGAGAATCTTGCAATGGTCTCATGCTCAGTTTGCTAGATTTCAGCGTAAAATATTGAGAATTGTGATTTTATTGCCCTAGACATATTTTTACCTCGGCCTCTCTCCGCTCTGGCACTGAATTTAAAATTCCACAACATTACCCGTAACATTTTGTGATTAATGTCGAAGGTGAATTATGTATTAAGATTTTTCATTATATATTTGACAAGAACCTTCTTTCCATAAACTAATACGTTTAAAAAGTTCCCCCAGATTCTTGAAATAAGATATAAATCGTTTGTCTTAACAGACATATTAAGATTGCTTTCGAATATTGGTTCGACTTATTTAAGTGGTCTATCAAAAGAATTCATTAAAATAACATATTAATCATAAAAGTTCTTTGGGAAAAACAACCGATATTTTTCTGTTGGTTGATGATAAAACTTTGCGAGAAATAGGCTGACGTCATAGACATATGAATATTAGTAGACCTGCCCTAAGTGATTAAAAGCGTATTATCCCCACTCCCCATACCGGTTCCATTGGAACCGGCTGTGCTGGCGTATGGCCTCAAGTGAAATTTGAAAACGTGACGTCATCATTCTTGTGCGAACTATGGTCGAGGCATCATCGGTTCATTTTACGAAATAACACGGCAAAATGTTGACTTGTACTATGAAAACTTGTAAAAATAGACGTGAAAAAGAGAATAAACCCAATTGTCGTATTACATTCCATATATAAGCATTATTTTACTTTATTTTAAGCATATTCACATCGTATAATATAGATCAGTTTTAGAAACATATTATACTATCACATCGAGAAACGTCTGGACGCGAAACACAAAGCTGGTTGGTTGCTGGGAAGTAAATTATGAACATTTATAAAAGTGTCTTAACTAAATACTTAAACGAAATATTCGACTCTGAAAATACAACCGAATTTTTTTGCCAAATTTGGACTTCGCAAATTTGTTCATAACGTGGCGAGTAATTTGCGCTCCCATGCAAAAATGTCTATTCATTCAAAAGCAGATTTTACTTTTAAGAAGTAAATGGTGATATTATAATGCGAGATGCCTATTTACTGTCAGATTGATTTATTGACGAATCACAGTCAGCCTTACGCCCTTCGTTCTTCAACAGTTGATTTTACCCCTCGCCATTATCTTCTCGTCTATTAATTCCTATGTCTGTGGCTGACGTTATAAAAATAATATTATAACGTTTATTTTATATATGACCTCTATGGCAAAAAGCTCAGAGGTCGTCATCTCCAAAAATAGATAGTTTTCCAATGATTTTGCTATACTCAGTAAATTATAACTTTATACAGGGTGTATCGGCACGTACCCGACAAACTTTAACCAGCTATTCCTTAGCACGTTTGGAGTAAAAAATGTTATGGGCACTTAGCTGTCCGATAATATTTTTTTAAATAAAAAATTTATTATTCATATTTTCACCACATGTCACCAATGTTTTATCCTTTGTCAAAGTTTAAAAACCCATCTGGCAATATTTTATTCGAGTTTCGTTGAATAATGAACGTACGTACCGACATTGGCGCGCTTTTACAATCACAACGAAATGGCATGGCACCATTCGTCTCATTTTTAACTATTATTATTTAGTGTGTATTAAAGAGCGAGGACGCTTTTTGACACGTTTGCTAATAACAGCTGTTGAACACAAGAAACAACGCCAATGACAGTGACGGAGTGTAGAATTTTTAATTTATTTTTTGTTTTAAATTGAAAAAAATGTTTCCGGACAGTAAAGCGCCCATAATATTTTTTACTCCAAATGTGCTAAGGAATATGTTTGTCGGGTACATGCCCATACAACCTGTATAATTGGATAATTTTTACAGGGCCATTTTCGTAAGATATTACCTCGAGGGCACTAACATTATCAACATGTGGGTTACATAGTGTTTTTATGAAGATGATTTGGTAATGCGTTTATATAATAAAAAAATGGCGAACTATGAATTAATTATACGTTTACTGCTGGGTTCCCATCTTAGTTACTATGTCATGTTTCATATGAACTTCCTATTGTTTCCAATACGGTACTACTGTTTTCCAAAGAAATTCCTTTATTTCAATAATGATTGTCTGCACCAAAAACAGAAATATTTTTGATAGTCTCGCGTGTCCGGTATATTAAAAAAAACTAATATGTGAAGGTGTTGGTAATTTCGAGAAGGTTATTAAAAAGGTGATATTCTAACAATCCTAAAAAGAACGACGAAGTCGCACCGATCTCAATTTTCATTAAATTCCCTAGGCAGTTTATTTTCAATTATTCGGAAGTAAAATTCGTTGACGTTCCTCGACTTTCTCATAAATTAAAATGAGTATCTTATCTTGGCACCAAATAAAGCAGGAAATTTAAGAAAAGAAACTTTTCGCGAATATTAACCTGATGCTTATATTTCTTGTCGAAGTCTTTTGAAATAAAAGTTTTTCAGATATTGTAAAGACTTTGTTTCTTTGTGAGGACTATACAGTCTTTTGATATGATACATTATATCATATCAAAAGACAGACTGGAGAGAGAATAAAGAGGGATGGAAGAAGAGAGGAGTTTAAGGGTAAACGTAACGTAAGTCATAATCTACGCGATGATAGATGGCATTAATTTCATTATTTACACTTTTACGCCCTTACATAGGCATTATGAATATGAATACAAACTCAATTGTTTCAAGAAAGGCATACAAATACAATATTGGATAGAATCACCGATGCAAACAAATAATTCGTCTTAATTTTTTAAAGATTTACTTGCAGAGTATATTCACAAAATAATTAAATTAACGCCATCTATGAACGCGTAGATTATAATGTACTTTACGTCTTACATTTATTTATTAACTTTTTAACGCCCATTTGAATATTGAAAATTATACATTACTACAGTGCATATTTACTATACATAAGTAAACTATCTCAGTAACAATCTTTTGTATTTGTGATGAATTAAAGATTTCCACCGATTCGGTATAATTATTTCTGGATTTCCATATAGTCCTTGTTGAAAGACCACAATTAAGAATCGAAATGTTGCTTGAAATGGCTCCGATCGTGTTTGGTGACCAGAACTGAATAGCCACCTAGTTTACAACCTTCCTCTTCCCCACTTACTTCAACTTCTTACGCTACGACATATCGACGGTAAGAACAAGTGGCTAACTAACTTTTATTCAAATCGATTTTTTAATGATTAAGTTTTGTTTACAATGCCCTTTAAAAAGAACCAATGTGTTTTCAATGATTTAAAAGAACGTTGAAAAGAAAAATTTATTTTTAAAATGTATCAATGTGTTTTCAATGATTTGAAAGTACATTGCAAAGAACAATTGATTATTAAAAACTCATTTGAAAAATTAAATGGATTTTTTTTTTTTTGATAATGTTACTTATCTACTTGTAGCTGGTAACTGACGATATCACTATTGGTAATGCCAACGTTCAAGCTTCGGGTAGTTTTGTGTAGCGTGGTCCATCACTTTATTTCCCCACAGGCCCATGCGAAGAGAATGGAACGATACAAAAAAGCTTACGATACATACATGCTCGTACCTCGCGATACGATGCATAGATGCCTCAAAACTTCGGGTAGTTGGGACGTTTGTGTAGTTTCTAAATTGTCATAGGGTTTAAAATACTTGTATTATTCCAACTTTTGGCAAAGCAGTCTAATATATTTGATTGACTTGTTCTTACCATTTCCTTCTTTCCTCAACTTTTAATAATATAAGCTTTTGAATTACACTGCGTAATACTAGAAGTCGGGATTTTAAGTGCAAAAATTCTGGTCCTAACTACCATATGTATTCCTCACTGTCCAGAAAATTAAATAAGAAGCATTAAATATTATGATTTGAAATTTTCGAGGCCAAAAGCATATCGCGATTAATTTTTGGGTTACTATGCGGTGTTGGGCTTCCTCCTACTTAAGCAAACGTTTTGGATAGCGTTACAGTGTCCATCATTAAGGAAGTTGTTCATATGTTAATAACCCAAAAACTAATCAAAATAAAAAAAACACATTATTAAAATAACGAAAATTTTTGGATAAATTTGCATTTGTCTGGATTCGTAACCGATGTAATTAACGGTTCTGATACGGGAAAGGCAAAATACTTGACTTATGAACAAACTTCCGCACCTCTGGAATACACCATTTAAAAAAAATAAACAAGATAAAAATAAACTCAATAACTCATTCCAAAAAGATGGTTTTCATACGTTCGAGAAAATGAATCGAAATTATGTTTGAGGAATTGAGCTTTATTACGCCGCTGGACACATTTATAGTTTTTTTAATGAATTTTAAGAGCATAATAAAATTTCTCTATCAGAACAAAAACGCCCTAACGATCTAGCCGTTAATGTTAATGACCAAAATATGAAAAGTAAATAACGCCCTATCGTCTCAAATTACACTGGTCCTTTGGGATGAGAGAGAGTAGAAACTCGGTCCATAAATATATTTATTCCGAAAAGGACAAGCCTGACTAAATTTATTTTCGTATAATTAATTATGCAAACCGAATTTAATCTAAAACTGAAGCAATACAATATCAGAAAATATAAATTTGATGAAATTTCTGCAAAGTTTTGGGAATTAATTATGACGATTGGTGCCGCAGACCAGGAGGGGCTTTGTGGGTTAATTATACTTTGTCTTTAAATTGGGAAAGAGAAAACAATATTTAAATGTGTTTTGTTTGGGTTGAAGCATTTTATCGAAATAATGGACAGTGGCATATTACGAAACTGAGAAACTCATAGGGAAAAAAATGATAACAAGGTGTTACCATTTTCAACCAAAGTAACGCGACACCTAATGACTTATGCATTTGGTGGCATGTGCAGTTTTTACTTCCTACTTTTTAAAATTCTTATTCTTTGTTACAATTGGATTATTCGTATGATAAAGACAAAGGAGTGGTCTCAAATCATGACGTTAATTGAAAAATTCGAAGGAAATTACCCGAAAGTACGTTTTTAAAAAAGTCAAACTATTATCAATATAATATGCATTAGAAGCAATTTTTTAAAATCGGATTGCTTCTAATCTTAAAACAATTAATAACTTGTTTACGCTCACAGTATATAATTATACAATACGTAATAATATATACATTACAATAAGTTGAGTTACAATTATTTTTTTAATATCACTTTGACATTTAAACCGATTTGATAATTTCTAAACAATTTTCCTCAGCAGCTACGTTGCTTATTTAAATTTCCAACAAGTTGGCACTTACGAGAGAAACCATCTCTTCACTGGCAGTATCTCCCCTATCTCCTTCCCAACCCCCCGATAGCCGCAATAAATAACCCAAATTACTCTATGTTTTACTCGTTCGGCACCAAGCACAATGGCTTTGAAATGGAGACGATGGCAATGCGTAGGTAAAAATGTTTCTCACAATTTGTTAGTTGAAACCTCCTAGTAAGGAATGTTCCCAAAGGGTATGTGAATAAGAGACAGAATAATGAAAATAAAAACAATGTTTATTATTTATTATCGTGACACATTCTTTATATGAATATTACCAAAACCGCATTTCGTTTCAAGTTACTGTAATAAAATAAATTAAAATACCGGAAATGGAAAATAATAATTTACTAATTTTGAATCGATCACTTAAAAAGTAGATAAGTAGGTTCACTAATAATTACTATAAGATACCTGCAATGGAAAAAATTAAGCAAGGTATGAATAAAAATTAGTAAAATCAATCTATTTCGACGGATACGACTTCACCTTGAATTTTTCAGATCTTAGTTTGCTGGAAGTACTTTGTGAAAAGTATATTGAAAACATATTGCCAATTTCTTTGAAATTCTTCCAATATCGTGACGAGTAGTAAAGCAATTATTTTTCAGGTTGATTTAGGTTATTATTTTATACATAGCGATAGAAAAATGATACTATTCTATAATTGTATTTTGGATTATTATTCTGCATTACGCTTCCCCTTTTTTAGCCAACCTTTCAAGCGGTTATTTTTTTAAAAAGAAAGGCAAACATTCTCGGATTCAGTATTCTTCTTTATTCTATGCGTATTACGACTAATTTGATATATTTGAATATAATATTTGAATTAAAATAAAATGGGGCTTGTGCAAAGATGCAGAACTAAGCTAGCAGATGGCGAACTCAATGTTTTGGACCTCTTGGTAAACAACAATTATAAAATTTATAGAAAAAACACCCAAACCAATAGTTGCAATGTCTATAAAACAGTTCAATTCAAGACAAATACTCTCGAGAAGAAACCAATTTCAATGTAAAATCCAATAAAATACTCTTAACATATCTGGAATCTAACGAAGAATAGCAAAAGGGTATTGGATCTTTTTGAGCGGAACTTTCAAAGTTGAATCATTAAAAATGATTGATAAAAATGAGTTCATAGTCCGACAGATGTGTTACCACGCGCTAATCAAATTGTTCGGATGGGTCAATAACCAGATTTATAAAACTGTATCTTTGTGGTAGATTATCTGCCAACCTGGAAGATAACCTACCACCAAAGAGGAATTTCTTTAATGTGTATGCAGGACAAAGAAGATTAGGGACAGATAAACGGAGAAAACATACTGATAAAAAATATTGATAATTTATTAAGAATCTCTTCAAATTGTTCGTAATCCGGTTAAAAAAGAAATTTCAGTCTGTTAACCATTGAATTGATAGGTACCTTGATAAAATTTTAGTAAAATACCAATGTTTTGTCACGAGCATTTTTGTATCATTAAGACAAATGCAGGTGCATGAACACATGTTCCAATATTATTACGATTTTAAGTCTATCAGGAAGCGGCTTGCAGGCTCTATCCGGGTTACCAGTAATTTGAAGAGATTTTGTAATAAATCAGCAATTCTCATTTTTCTACATGTAGAAGAAACAGGCAGGAGTGAGGACGATTTAACGAAATGGCCAAGACTCTCAAGGTTCTTATCGTGATGATTTATTTATTTGAAAAAACATTTTCTTCAATTTTTGAAGGCTTTACCCGCCAATGTAATAAGTATTATCGCTGAAGAAAATAAAATATAATATACTTCTTCAATGATATATTTATTTATTTGTTATTTTACGGAAAAATGTCCATTAAAATGACATCAAATGAATGGAAAAATAAAAACAGAGATGATAGCGAAAGGAGAGCACATTTATATATGAGTACATGAATAGAGAAATTAAAAATATGAAATATGAAAATGTACACAAGGAAGATAATGTCAAGTCAAAACGGAATTTCATAGACAAAGAATTGAGTATTATTTACAGAAATTATGATTTTTTTTTTCATAACGATTGACTAAAATCATTTATACTCTCATAAAAAATCAATGATTTGAACTGAGCTGACCATTCTCGACATTTAGGACATTTTCACAATATTAGTGGAATGTTGATTGAGGAACCGCTATTCATGAATTATTTCGATGTATACGGGTAGGAATGTTCATTATTACATCATATTTAAAAATATTAATTTATTTATGTTAAATTGACATTTACACAACTTCCAATAATTTATGAATACCCATACAAAATATTAAATAGGAGAGATATCAATACCGAAATAATACAGGGTTTTCCAATAAGAGTTGTTATTTTGATATTCAATCGTAAAAGATCAATGGTTTCGTTGCTTGTGTGGCACGTAGTACCGTCTTATTGAAAGTAAACGTTGTGCAGATCAATACCATCTAATTCCGGCCATAAAAAATCATTAATCATCTCTCGATAGCGCAATCCATTCACCGTAACTGTTGCTCCAGCCTCATTTTCGAAAAAGTAAAGTACAATAAACAGTCACACGTTGAGGATAGAGAGGCTTTTCAACAATAACTCTTGGGTTTTCCAAGCCCCAGATGCGACAATTTTGCTTGTTGACGAAGCCACTGAGGTGGAAATGGGCCTCATCACTCAAGATGATTTGCATTTGATTCACTCAAGTGAATTTTAATAATTTCAATGCGTTGTTGAAGCGTGTATCGTTCCATTTTTATTAATGGCGTAGTTTCTACTTGTCAAATGTCAAAAAATGACAGCTTCAAAAGTAACATCTACCGAAATAGCGGGCTATTCAAAATAACACCTCTTATTGGAAAACCCTGTAGTAGTGAATGGAGGAAAAAGTCGGAGATGCTCGAGAAAGGCTTTAGCAATAGCAAAGAATTGCGGGGTTCACCTTCTTCTAATATATAAAATTGATTTTGTGTTGGTAGCGGGCGGTTTGAGGGCCTCCTGTGTGGAGTAAATATAAAAAAAAAAAAAAACACTGTATCATCTGAATTCTCTCTCATGAAGAAAAACTCAGCACGAAGACCAGGCTACGCCAGGGACAAATAACTTTATTCGACTATCTTAAAAAACCTAACGCCTAAAGCTCAAAGCCCAAAATTATAAACTCAAGGCTCAGAGCCCAAAGCTCAAAGTTCGAAGCTCAAGTCCCAAAGATCAAAACTGAAACTTCGAGGCTTAAAACTCGAAGCTTAAAGCTTCAAAATCAACGTTCGAAGGTCAAAACTCGAAGCTCAAAGCTCAAAGCCCAAACATAACATCAAAGAAATGTTATACCCCTGAGAGAGCGTTTTCTCAAAGCGAAAAGTATCTTCCCGAAACGAGTTTTTTTTATTCTTATTCTCTGTTTAGCAATGGCTAGTCAGATTTAAAATAATTATAATTTGTATACCTGCTTTATGTGTAGTAGATAAATGTTTTAATAAATAAACATACTTTTAATAATAATAATTTACTTATTTAAATAATACATAGTTTTTTGGAGGCACGTTCTAGAGTTTAATATACTATCAGTATCACCCTGGTGTGACCGCCATTCAGAATTGAAACGTTGCTTGAATTGGCTTTAGCCATGTTTGGCTGCCAGATCTAAATAGCCAGGTACTTTCCTATCTTCCTTTTACTCAACTCTTTCTCTTCCCTACTCCCTCTACCCTCAAAAAATTCCTAAATTGGGGATCCAATAGTTTCACTGGCTCCAGATGTTGGGAAACTTGTGCGGTATTTACGTAAAAAAAATGAAATTTCTAAAATAATGAAAATTCTCGAGGAGTCTTTATAAGATAGAAGGTTTAAATAATAATTGAAAATATCTATTACACCAGAATGCCCATATTTGTTACCGAGGTTTTGTCTGGATATTGTACCATGCCCTTTTGTATTAGTTAGTGAATTTACACGGTAACATGTGGAGGTTGACTTTGTAAGTTGAGTAGCTACATTGTAACCCTTCATTTTATTTGATCTGTGTTCTTCATTTAATATTTAGGGGTTACAAAAAGAAAAGAGCGAATAACAAAATGACAAAATTTATTGGAAAATATTGAAGAACAGTTTTAAGGCGATGCCATACGTCGTATAATATTTTGAATCGAGCCGCCATTAATAACACTCCTTACGTAGATGGCGATAAGGCTTAAATTCCCGCTTAACATCATCCAGCTGTTTTGATTTAGGCAAAAAAAAACATGGCCAAAAAGTGCTTTTTATTTTATTTTTTGGATGTTCAGGTATAAATATTTAAATGTTTTCCGATCATTTTATAAATAACTAAATTTGCCACATTATACAATAAAACCATAACCAAAAATGGGTTCGTAAGTAGGAAATTAGAAAAAAATTTAAAGCAGTTTTCATAGGCCTTAAAAAATATTTTTTTCTGGGCTTATAAAAAGACTGATGTAAAAAATTCTCGATTATTTCAAAGGCCAAGATGTATTATACTCGCGATATTTATTTAAAGTATCTGAGACATTTCTAGGCGACCAAATATTCAAACCAAAAACACATGATTTTGCATTACTACGTACGGCATCGCCTTAATGATTTATCATTTTAGTTTTAGATTGAATGACTGAATTTGGTTGTGATGAAGTCGTGTTAAAACAATATTCGACGCACGGCCCAGCGTAATGGAAGGACGCACGGTCGACTTTGCCCTAGCAAGGCTAGAAAACCGATCTTTCCGTGAAATTTATTTTAATTATTTCTAATTAACGCATTAATAAAATCTCAAATGTTTCTAGAGGCATCTCTCGGGAAATTAATAATTCATCGTCTAGAAAAATAAAATCTAGTGATTACCGCTAATTTTGTAGTTGAAAAACGTTTTATAAAATTTTCAAACCGTTTTACATTCAATAATTTAATCGTCAGGTCCTGTTTTTAATAATCTCTAATATAAATAACTTACGTCCGTAGGGATCCCTTTGAAAACATTTTAGATTTTAGTAATACGTTCAACAGAAGTAATTAAAATGATTAGAGTCTTATTTCGCCTTAACATGGTCTTTGTTTGTTAAATGGGTCAGAGGGAAATAGTTGGTCAAATGGAAAGCAAACACCATCCTTTCCTTGGTTATCTATCAACCCTTATTTCTTTGAAGCCATCAAGTTAATTTATTATACAGTCCCTTATTTATCGACCTTATTTCTCAGCGCAAAAACAAAATAAGGCAAACGCTGCGCTTTAGAATCAAACCTACATTTTGCGAAGGGTGAAAATGAAATTATTTTCTAGAGTCAAGGAATAAAGGAGGTATAAAAATGGATACATTCAGATATGTCGAGGGAGCGATTTGAAAGGCCTGATTACGTTGGAAAGGAGGCTGGAGCTATTTATCAACGGAATGAAGAAAAACTAGACCTCGCGTATTTCTTTCAGTTTCCTGCTCATTGAAAATGCTGAAAAATTTGGATTACTTAGTCATTCATTGATTGTCAGGTTATTTTCTTGTGAAATTTGCGTTATGTTTGGCGAAAAACGGTGTTATTTTTTTATAAAAACCGGTGGAATTTTGCAACAAAGGAGATTTTAATATTTTGAGATATTTTTCCTTTTTGGTTGCTTTTCATATTTATTTATTTTTAAATTAAAAAAAATCAACAGTTAACAGCACATTTTTGTCACATCTGTTTTATATAAAACGTTTTTTGCTTTAAATGAGGATGAAACCTTTGTACCCAGGAACTGGAGTCGAAAACTCTACCTACCTCGCCAAATGCCGACCGGGTAGGATCGATATTTTTTTCGTATAGTAATTACTAATGATTTCCGAGAAATACCTGTACATCCGCGTGTGTCCGCGATTGCCATAAAATGCATTGTCATCAACAACGAGTATTTCTATACACGTTTTGAGTGACCCTCGGAGTGAATTAATGTCGAGTTTTCTGAAAAAACCTGGAAAGTTTACAAAGGTGCTATCACAAGACATGTTCCAAAGAACCACCACGTTACGTTAGTAGGGGTAAGTCAGTTCCCAATTGTAACTAAATATTAACCCGCTTACAAAATAGTTAAGTCAACTTGAAAGATTACCAAAACATATTGATCAGCGCCCTTGAGGTGATTTTGCACAAAAACGGCGCTATACAAGTCATCTAATAATAATAATTATTATTATATTGATTACAGGCCACAAAATTGATTTCCACGCGATATGCGACTGGGTGTAAGATATGTTGGCAATATCGATTTTTATATGGTATTTTTTTCACAGTAGGTATACGATTTGTCGTTTAACGTGTAACACGATAACTGGGACCTAATGGTCTTTCAAATAAAAGAAGCAATAACTTCTAAATAATTTTTAAAAATCTAAAATTTTCAAATAATCCCACCAATTGTTAACTAGCATCAAATAATTCCACTAATTTTTAACTAGTACCAAATATGTTCTACCATTGCAAGTTTTAATTTTGGTCTGAAAGGGTTACATAGAAACACGCGGAATCATTTCATGTGGAATTCAAAAGACCTCGGAATATCAAATTAATCATATAGATAGTAGTGAATCAACATGCATTGATCAACACCGCACATCAGCTCTTAATTATTAATTACTGCGGAAATTTGTCGTTTGAAATTCATTTCCGGGAATGTTGACGAGAATACTAATATCAACGATCGTACACAAATTAAACAGATGTTCATTTCGGAACAGAACTTGATTTTGGCAGAGTTCTCTTACACAAATCCTTCAACAAGACCACATACAGTATGAATGTGGTGATCTCGACTGCACCAATTTGTGGTCGACTGATTCCAGTTTGTAGTACTTCGGGTAGAGATTTAGTGGATGATCTAAGAGTAATATTCTGGATGGGTAGACTTATTAGTCTCTTAGTTAATTAAACCCCAAGGCAAGAAGTGGTTAACTTATATTTTCGTACAAAATGATTTAAAATGCTTATATTTTCGTATAAAATGATTTAGAATGCTCCAGAATGTTATTTCCAATGAAAATCATGTCAGAGCTTAAAAATGGCAAGAACATGCTTAATCAATGCGATGAAAGTGTTAACTATGTATTTTTGTAATAATTAATTAATTGAGAACTTGCTAACTACAACGTTGCACTTTTTGTTTTTGCACTGTCTGTTTTGCCCCTACCTGTAGATATACTTTTTGCACTCTTTATTGTTGCACTAATTGTAGAAGTTACTTGAAGGAAGCTAACTGGTAAAAATACCTAACACTAACACACCCACTTATACGTGTCGGCACAATCTATCTCTTTCATATATTTAGACAATATCTGTTCATTACAATTAATGACGAATTTATACATCAAACAGAGTATTATATTAATTAGTGGTAATTTATACATCCAATTTGGGAGGCACCATTTATTGGATAAACAACACCTCTCCCATTGGTCACCTTAAGTTCGCAACGTTTGGTGACTTGGCAGGGGTGCCTGGGTTCATGGAGTGAGGATTGTTTATGTCTTGGCGTGGATGCTTCTGCCTACCTACTGTGTGGCGGGCCAGATTTGAAGAGACCGAGATCTTTTTACCGCTCCAGCAGAATTCTCTCGACCCATCGCCTTGCTCCGTAGTGGGGGGGGGGGTAGGATTCAAACGCCCGTCTCTCCTGGACACACACCCCAGATTCCTACGCACCCCTCATACCTCTTCCTTTTCAGATATTCTTCTCCTTCCTTTCCATAAAATATCCTCCACACAGCATCCCCAAGGATTACATAGGCCCCGAGGGGAATTATTTTCCTCAGCGCCTTCTGCGTGAAGCGAATGTAAAAATAAATAAAATTGCCCGAGAAAGAAAAATACTAAAAATATTTCCTGTTTATCATTTTTACATTCGTATAGCCTAGTTATAGTTCATGCATTACATTGCTCAAGAATATTATTATATTGAAATCTAGAAAATAATCAACCTGTGAAAAACAAGATTATTATAAATGTCTTTTAAAACTAAATGATAAATAACTTTGTTTTTTTGTTTAACTGATGATTGAACCTTCCTACCCAAGAAGTTAAGCAACAACTCTACCAACGTCGCCAAATACCGATCGAGTAGGACCTATATTTAATACGTTTAACTGTTGTGATGACATCCGATATCAATGATGACATCCGATATAAACAACAGTAAATAGAATGCATTGTCATCGACAACGAGTCTATCTGCTGAATTTCAGCTCGATCGGATGTCGGGAAGTGGTTTAATTTCCGCTTCCAAGATTTGCATTCATTCATTACCGAAAACAAAAGTGAATTTCAAATATCTGCCATTGAAGACGAAGATAGTACTAATAATTCTAAACTTACCTTGAAACAGACTAATGACACAGAAAAAAAAATAACGGACACAACTGTAGATAGATAGATAGATAGATAGACCTACAAAATAAAGCGAAATGGCTAAAATTAAACAAATTAAAACTAAATAAATATATTTATTTTTCGGAATAACTTTATTGAGTAAAACCTCAAATTGTAATATTTAAATATTGAAGACAATATTAGTGATTTCTAAACGAAAATCTGAAACAGAAAAATCAGAAAAGGAAACGGTCACATCTGGGACTCGAATTTCTGATTTTACTGTTTCAGATTTTCGTTTAGAAATCACTAATATTGTCTTCAATATTTAAATAAATATTAACTCATACACCTATAAAGAGACTACATCATTTTGGCAATAAATTTGGGAATATTGTAGATATGCTTGAAGATTCCGTATTGGATATAAAACGAAATCTTTTTAATCATTTTACTGAGATGTATGAATTCACAACTCTGTAGTGAATACACTTTTGTTTTTATATGTATATGTTCCTTAATACATATTTAGCTTTCCGTAATCCACACTATTAATTTGAATTTACCTTAATTTAATCAAAAATCATAATTTATTGTAAACTATGTAACACAACTGTATTACTTGTTAACTACTTTTGTAAAAGCCCATTAGGGCGTAAATAAATAAATGTAAAAAAAAAACAAAATATATGGAAATAGGCAACAAAACGCATAACACAGAGTTGAAAATAACAATTAATGATGAAAAAATTTAAAAAATAAATGAAATTAAGTACCTGGGTGTAATGCTCGATTCAAAACTCATTTTCACAGCAAATTTTGAATATGTGCTAAAGAAGGTATCAAAAAAGTCAATTTTCTTAGAAGATTAAGAAATAAACTAAATGGAAACACTACAGAGCTCATTTATAAAACTATAGTTGCTCCACATTAAGATTATTACTCTACTACGATATATTTGGCCAAATGAAGGAAATTTGAAAAACTAGATGCTATACAGAATAGAGCTATGAGATGTATACTGGGAAAAGGCAAATACGCAAACATTAATCAAATGAGAGAGCAGCTAAATTGGATTCCAATAAAAAAGAGACTGTTATTTAATGTGTTAATTTTTGTGTATAAAGTCATGAACATCCAAATGCCAAAATATTTAAAAGATGAAATTATTTTTAATAGAGATGTTCATAATTATGAAACCAGAAATGTAAATAGAATAAGATGGCCACATATGAAGAAATCAAAATCACAGAACTGCCTAATATACAAAGGATTAAAGATGTATGATGAAATGCCTGAAAGCTGAAGAATGAAGAAAGAATAATATTTAAAAATAAATGTTATGCTTATTGTAAAAATATTTAAAGTTACAAAATGAAATATTATCTTGTTTATATTCAAATGTTGTATAAACTAACTCAATAAATAATAAAAAAAAAAATAATAAAAAAAAACTAGGAATCGAACCCAGGATCTCTTGCCTTACCGGGACAGGCGTCTTAAAACATTCCACAATGGGAACCTTGTGGAATGTTTTAAGACGCATTTAATACAATTTTTAAAATTCTAATAAAATACTTTTGTTTTCCGTATTTTCGGCATCTATCTTTTTAAATGGAAACAAAGTTTATAATGAAATTGATTTGTAACCTAGATAATGTCACGGTTAAACATATCCGATTTACTTTATGTAAGTGTATTATCTTTTTTTATGAAATATTACCTTCAAAATAAGTTACAAAGAAAAAGTTGTTCCTCAAATAGACGTATTTAAAAATAATTAGATTAAAGCAGAAATTTTGTGGAGTGTCAGAATGTGTTCGACAGACCGTAAAAAATCGATAATTGGAAATTTCATTGGTTGTTGGTAGGAACCACTATTAATAATAATTTTTATTTATAAGACGAAGATATGAATAAGCTTCATCTATGTTTCCTTTGCTTTAAAGATAAAGTACTTTATAGTGCCGCGTTTACACCATTGAGGATTATAAATATAGTTTCAATTATTAATCTCTATACCACAACTTTACTGTTAAAAAACTACATTAATTCGACTCTGTATCTCATTCCTGTGCAGAAATATTGCGTTAAGAATATCTCGGGCGTCCCCGATTTTTTTTCCATTCAATCTACTCACCAAACACATTTGAAATTTTCAGCGATATCGGTCGACTACTTTTCGAGTTTTGCGAGCACAAACAAACGCAGGCTGAATTTTTAAATATAAAGATGGTGGGTATTTAAGTACTTACTTAGAAATCTTACGATTTCCGAGAACATTTTGGTATTGATCGATTAAAAAAGAAAAAAATCGAAACATGCTTTGTGTCAAGGTCAACTAACTGTTCGAAGAAATTCCACTAGAGATTATGTTGATATTGAAGAACACATAACCTTTTCCTGTCCCAAGTTATTTTTTCCTCTACATCTCTCCAGTTCAAGTTCAACTCCATTAAAGTACGTCAAGTTCATTCATTACCCACATTTGTTTCAGGTATTTCGGCCGCAGATTACAGCGGAACAATTTAACTCTGAATAAAACTGCGGTTTAACAATTTAACTCGGGATAAAACTGCGGTTTAACAATTTAACCTCGAATAAAACTGCGGTTTAACAATTTTACTCGGGATAAAACTGCGGTTTAAGAATTTAACCTCGGATTAAAACTGCGGTTTAACAATTTAACATCGGGATAAAACTGCGGTTTAATAATTTAACTCGGGATAAAACTGTGGTTTAACAATTTAACATCGGAATAAAACTGCGGTTTAACAATTTAACCTCGAATAAAACTGCGGTTAAACAATTTAACTCGGGATAAAACTGCGGTTTAACAATTTAATTTGGGATAAAACTGCGGTTTAACAATTTAACCTGAGATAAAAGTGTGGTTCAACTTGGGGGTTATTCTATAAAAGTCGATTACCAAAGCTGGCATGTTCCGCAGTGCATGCTGAGGAGGTCAATGTTGTACAGGGACGAATTAGACTTGACCCCAAACAAACACCAATTGAAAAAAGAAAGCGTTCAAAAAGATGATTACTGAAGACGGCCTTTATGGTCGAGGGGTAAGGCTCTCGACTAGCAATCGCGAAAATATAAAAAAAAATACGTTACTTCACAATTTAATCATAAAAAAAATATATGGTATATTTGCGAAACATTCTACAGTGGAAGATGCTACCATTCAGAATTGTAACGTTGTTTGTAATGGCTTTAGTCATGTTTGGTGACCAGATCTAAATAGCCAGGTACTTCCCCAACTTACACATTGCCTACCCAATCACTATCCCCTCCCCACAACATATTATAATTGGGGATGCCATAATCTCACTTGCTCCAGAGGGTTGGGAGCAGATGGAGTCTTGGGCGGTATTTACATAAAAAAGATGGTTTGAAAGGGATGTAAATAGAATGATAGAGGGATCGCGCTAATAAAAAATATACCATAGTGGATAGCGTAACCGAATTTTGTGAAAATATTGAATAAAACACGACTTATTTTAAATAGAGCAAAAATCTCTCGGCATCGTGAAGGAGCGTTTAAAAAACACAGATATTTTTTTCCATTTTTGGCTATAAGGAAAATAATTTCCTTCATGGTTTGTCATATTTTAGGATGCTATGTAAAGGATCTTTTAAAGGAAATAAATGAAAGGTAGTTCTGAGAAGGAAACAGGTATGAGAGGTGGGTAGGAATCTATGGGTCGGTGCACCCAGGAATGACAGACGCATCAATCCATCCATCCCACTGTGGTGAAGGGCGATTGGTCGATAGAGTCCTGTTTCAGAGGTCAAAGGATCTCCTCCAACCAGTGTCTCCCGATCCGGTCTGGTAGGCAAACGCATCCGTCACCAAGATCTAGGCAATTCTCACCTCATGAACCCGGGCACCCCTGCTAAGTCACCAAACGTAGCTAACCATTTTGGGTGACATACGGCAGAGACGTTAGTTATCCCATAAATGGTTCCCAAATTGATATAACATCTTAATAACAGAACCAATCTAGATAGTGTAATGGATAAATATTTATTTTTAAATTTGAGGTTTTTCTCATTAACTTATTCCAAAAGTAAAAAAAAAAACATTTATCCTGAACTTTCAGAAAACTTAAATAGATGTCGCATATAAAAATAAAATATATATATTTATCCAAGTTACCATCTAGATTGCTCTTGGTTCTGAAAGAATCTTGAATTTATGCATAAAGAGCAGTCAATAAAAACATGTGTTAAGAAAATGAAGTTGATGTTGGTTAAATATGACCGAATGGGATAGAGTCGAATTAGCTCAGTGGTAGAGGAAAGCTCCGGCAAGGCTGAGGTCCTGGGTTCAATTTCTGATTTGTCTGTTTAAATTTTTTGTTCACGAGTCTTCAATGGTTAAATATTACAATTTGGGGAATATAAAACATTTAATTTATTTAAAAAGAAAATGAAGATGATGATCAAACAACGTTACCTATAGAAAATATATATGATGTAAGCCGTTGGGGAAAACGTTATTTTACAAGTTTATTTATTTGGTTTTTATTTCTAGAAATTAGTTTTCATCCGCAAGCACATTCCTAATTTTGCATTGGAGAGAGATTTTTCAAAATTTCCCTCCCTTTAAATATTCGCATAAAATTTAAAACTAACATACATCCATTTTCATAAGCATTTGGTATGCGGAAAATTTAATACGTTGATATATTACCAGGAAAGTTTTCTACCTTAAAAGCAACCCATGCAGATTCTACCAAAAAATAAAAACTTTGAATTTAAATATTCATGGACTTTGTTATTAAAAACCAACAGAATTCTCATACGTTTTTGCCACATCTGGCTCTGCTCAGAGCATTGATATGAAATAGACGAGAGAAGGGACTCGAAGCTCATTTTGTGAACATTTTTCTGTGCCTCAGAACCGTTGTCCGGAATAAATTACATAGGTGTGAATCGCAGTGCTAGAAAAACACAACGATAAAATTACAAACGGACAGAATAGCACCCGCTAAAACTACACGTAAAGAAACCTAACCTAACGTAACTTTAGTTTCTTTGTTTTTGAGGCCAAGCAATTTCATGTTCTGTTAATCCAAGCACTTTTTATTTTTATTTTTTGAACACATACATATTCATCATATGATAATTAATCACATGCATATTCATCATCTGATAATTAATCACGTTTATTGTGACGTGAAGTGAATAAAAAGTATCCACAAAAAAATTGTAAGAATTATCATGCTTAGATTTTTTAGAATTTTCAGGATTAGGATTAGGATTCTTCCACAGGAAGTATCCAACGCTGATGTTGGGTATTGACTGCTCAGTCCATACAAGTTTACTGAAATAACGAGACTCGCTTCATCGCCACCTATCGAGACGTCAAAATTAGCTTTCATAACCTCACTCATGACTGCTGTAACTGTCATTTTTGTCTACCATTTTGTTCCTAGTATTGATTGACCTAAAGCATTTACAAAATGTCTGACAAAAGTGACAATGAGATCATTTTTCCTAGACTAACATATTTATTCATTGCTCCGCCATGTTTAAAGTCTCGATGACATAAGTGGTAATAACTTCAAGTGATTAGTCGTGGGAGACTGGTGTCACCAACGAGTTTACAAAATATCAGCAACGTGTTCCTGTGCACGAATCTCCATGCAGAAGTATGGCGGTAGTCACCAATATACTTGAATCGTCGAGTATCCCTGTAGAAAAAGGCCTTTTATTATGGTAATGCAATAAAAGTTACATTTTCAATAAAGCTACAACAAAAGGGTGTGTAGGTAATATACTACACTGGCGATGATATTATCCACTTTTAAGTATTTATTGGTTCATCAATAAATTGGCAATTACAAAATTATGAAGAGCGTTCAACAAGTTTACATAGATCAACCGTGGGGTAAATTTCTGTGATATTTTTCTAGAAAATATCAAAAATATCTTTATTTGTTATCATATAATATGTTATGATAGTTTAAATCTGACAGTAGAATTGTACAAAACCAATTATATAAAAAATGAATCGTCCGAAAAAAAAGATAACTGAACACGATGAGGCCTCGGATTATTGGAGAAAATAGCGTCTCAATTGAGGATGCAAACGATAACTCCTCGGTTGCGTCATTCAAAGGCTCGGACGACACCGAAGTAGAATATCCTTGTGCCTCAGGGGTAGATGTGCTTAATGAAGCTCAAACACATCTGACAGCTCTACAAGAAATCTTGGCAGAGAAGCAGTTGAAAGTCTCAAAAGGCCAGCAGCTGAGGATCGCCAGACACGTATCGGAAGTTTTTAGATTAAAAAAATAAAATATTTTTTATTCATTGACGTTAAAAGTATTTAAAAAAATATTATTTGATAATTTGACCTTTTCTAGTTTTTACAATTTTATATAAATAAAATGGACTGTATTGGAATTACGTTAAATTAAACGAATTTAAATGAATTAACTTATTAAAACTAGATTATTTAACGTGGGTAATTCATTATAACATGTAATTAAATTAGGTGTAAAAATATGTTTGTAATTACCTACTGTTACCAGCTCTGTACCGTTTATGTTAAGTATGTTGTGTTATGTTTATATCTATGTATTTATATACTCTCATTTGCTGTAAATGTTTGTAAGAATTAAATGGTAATTGTGTATGGCCAAAATCACTAGTAATGGGTGAAAGCCAAAATAAATAATAAAAAGGGATGTAAGTGTAATTTCGTTTAAGACGATGCACTACGTCGTGCAATATTTTAAATTGAGCCGCTATCAATAATAACCCTTACGTAGATGGCGATAAGGTTTAAATTCCCGCTTAACACCATCCGCCTGTTTTGATTTATACAAGAAAAAAACATGGCCAAAAAGTGCCTTTTATTTTATTTTGTGGATGTTCAGGCATAAATATTTATTTTTTTACTATTATTTTATAAATAACTTATTTGCCACATTATACAATAAAATCATAACCGAAAATAGGTTCGTAAGTAGGAGATTTTGAACTTTAAAGCAGTTTTCATAAGCCTGTACATTATTTTTTTTTAGGCTTATAAAAAGACTTTAAAATTCTCGATTATTTCAAAGGTCAAGATGTATTATACTCGCAGTATTTAATTAAAGCATCTAAAACATTTCTGGGGGACCAAATTTTTAAACAAAAAACACATGATTTTGCATTACTACGTATGGCATCGCCTTAAATGAAATTCCGATTGTATTTAATTGGTACGTGAAATTCATATAAAATAAAGTTCTTAAACTATTAATTTTTTTTATTTTGTATGGATTAAAATTGTAATAACACAGACCAATAAAAATAATTGCCCGCCGAAATCCCAAGATCTCTGGATTCGTGGTATGTACGTAATTATTAACCATATACTCATATTGATTGCATTCATATATGTATAACAATGATTTGACAGATTTGACGAACCGATGGATATCTGGAATCTTTTGCAAAGACTAGCAGTTACGAGGTGGAATAATGTCACGCGACTAAGGCCAATCTTGTACAGAGTATTTCACAGGTCAGCACCATTGTTTAATGTTCCGGTAGATAATGCAAGTCGCTTGCATACCATTAAAGTTTTGAGCAAACAAACTTTGGTTTCTGCAACATACCTTGAAACATTTCATGCGGAACTTAACTGCGTTGTTAGAATTATTTCACGGGAAGTTTTGAAAAACAGTTTTTACTCTCAAAATGTACAAGGCCAGGTGCACATGAGCGACTTTGGTCACGGCGACAGTTGGGTGACTATCTCAAAATACATATAAACTATAGGAAAAGAGGAATAAACCAAGTAAGGAGCGCGGGAGGTGGCACGACCGCCCCCCTTTCTCTGATTAATAATATAATACAATACATTAATCTGACAGTATACAAGCAACTCGCATTGCAATATTCATTCAGACCTGGAAAATAAAATCTGCTAACGAATTACTAGTCCTTTTGCACTATTGCGGCTGCATGAAAAACTTAACTACCTATCTTAAATCTAGTAAACAAAAGTTCGTGCTTGTTTCCGAAATTGAATATTTTGTTTCACTGTTTAGTTTAGAACTTTTTATAAATGTGTTTATAATTTTACACGCCTCACTGATTTTTACCGTCGCTACGCCAGGCGGTTTGTTTAAAACTAACTTTCAGATCCTGCACGAAAAAGTCCCACAATGGACTGCGCTTTAAACCTTTGTATTATTTTAGCGAACTTTTAATTTTTGTTAACTTTTCTGCGCAGGGTCTATTTATTTAAATGCGAGCTCTTCAGCATTCAATGTACGACTGATGTCGTAGTTTATTTAAAGCATTCTCAAACCCTGCTGGTACCAGAAAATACGATCACATGGTGTGATCACAAATGATTAACATATATATATATATACATAAGTAAACGAATTTTAGCATCCTGTAAACAACAAAACAACTCGGTATTGGCACACACTCCTTGCCTCATCCATATCGTCATTCATATCTCATACATATTCTCCTATTATTCTGACTCAAGTATCTGATTCATTTGATAGTGGCACGTCTTCCTCGGGCGTCCTCGACTTCTGCTACCATTCACATTTTGTTCATATATTTTTCTTTATTTGTTCATTCGCTCTACATGCCCATTCTCTTTATTAATCTTACACATTACGCTTCATTATCCTTGCATTCTTTGCGGATCTCCACGTTTCTCGCACGACCATGTATGGTTTATATGTACCACATTACATACCGCACATCGACTATGGCGTCCCCAATTGGGGTGTGTTGTGAATTTGAAGGTAGTCGGTAGGGGAAGAAAATGGGAAATATGAAGGTGGGCGAGTACCTGGCTATTCGGATCTGATCACCAAACACGGTCAAATTCATTCCAAAATTCTGAATGGTGGTCTTACACCAGGACAATACTTACAAATCTTCCGCTCTGGAACGTGCCACAAGTATATTATATATTATTTTAAATTAATAAACTGTGAAATAACACAAATTTGACAAATAAAATTTACTTGCACGCACCGGGATTTGAACCCGTGGTATTCGGATTTGCTAGTCGAGAGCCTTACCTCTCGACCATGAAAGCAGTCTAAATTGAATTTTTTAGTCGCAATGTACTTGAAATTAATCATAAAACCCCGTATTTTTTTAGGTATTTGTAAGAGTTCGTTGTTTAAACCGGTTGTTTTGTGTATTTACATTGAAACCTAACAAAGAGTAACGTTATGTTATGTTTTTATTCGGTATGTTTTTATACTATGCATTTTTATTGTATAGTGTTAAATTTTTCTTATTTCGCTTTATAATTTACCTATTGTATATTTTGAACATTTACAAAAATTAATGTACTAAAAAAAATTGATCAAATTTATAATTCAAACAAATAACCATGCACAATGTGACCTTAGAACGGGTCACATTAAGGTCACATTCGTTTCAACTAAGGTAAAATATATTAAAACAATAAAAAAAAGTTAAAAGTACTTCCTCTGATTTTAAAGAGATGAATTAAAATGGTTTTTGTGTAAATTTGTATAACATCTGGTACAAAATTTGTTAAATATATCTACAGTGCATGTTATTATGGGAACTTTACATTGACAGGTACTAAAATAGTTAAACTTTAACGTTACTTTTGTGTACGGAATGCTAAATTAATTAAACGTGATGTAGGTGCGTTGTTTTGTAAAACTAATGTGAACTAAAGTAACTAGGATCATTATGTTAAAGGTAGAATGTATATGAAAGATAATTTATAGTTGGGTGTTGTGGTTTAGTTCCGCCAACTTTATTTATTGCGACCCTATAAAACTGAAAAGTTTTTGCTCCATAGTTTGGGTGTAAAGAATTTGATAGCCGAAACTGTTATAAAGGGTTATTAAAAACACGCACACGAATAAACAGATATAACGATATATTTTGGGAGGTTTACGATATATTTTGGTTAAGGCGAAGCTTAATGCTTAATCACTATTTTGATTAATCTTTATAACGAATTGGTGTACATTATGCATATCAAAAATATCACTTGAGTAGAATACAAAAAAAAAATTACTCTTATAAATGTAAACTGCAAAAAAAATATTTTTTCGATAGAAATGTATGAACGCGTAAAGGAAACAACATTTAAAAAGTACAGTTTTATAACTAAGATTATCTCTGACAGTTTCACTTGATTAACTTTTATTGCTTTCTTATAAAATTATTTACAAAATAAATAAAAACCAGTTTTTTGCTTGAAATTGAACGTTTCTAGACTCCGTTTGTCAAGTGATTTTAATGCCTATTGCCTACGATATAAGGTAAAACAAGAATATATACATTTTTGGCTTGTAGCATCCTCTTAAATCCTTTCCTTGCGCACTTATCTTTATAATACCCTATTCACGAATCAGTCAATATACAGGGTGTTAAGGGACGTACTTGACTTATTTTAACCAGTGATTCCTAAAATTATTTCGAGTAAAATATGTAAATTAAATTTTTATATATATATGATAATTAAGTGATCTACCAGGTAATTATAGTACTGTATATGAGTATTATCTCCATAAATAGTAAGTAATAACATAGATCATTGTAGAAATGTATTATATATTTGTACAGCGCCCTTGAGGTGATTTTGCACAAAAACGGCTCTATAAAAATCATCCAAACCGGATTCCAAAATTTCATTCACATATTTTCATTGAAATAATTACAGGAATCACTGGTTAAAGTACGTCTCTTAAAACCCTTCATATAAGATAAACATAAAACATCAAACGATTACAATGTTATTAAAATTATAAAAATATCAATCAATAGGTTATATTATACTCGAAAATAGTGATTTCAAAAACTTAATAAGTTAAGAACATATTAATCATCTTACAACTTTCAGCGAGAACCCGAGGAAGGAAGGTTCTCCGTAATATGTTGAGTGCAGCTTCAAGCGGGCCCCTTCACAGAGAGATCAGAGCCATTACCGCATCTTAACTTTGCACTCCGCTTGGAGGAGGGAAATCTCATAAGGAAAGTAGGCAGAGGTTAACCCTTTCAGGTCTGAAATAAAACTGGGGTAAATATAAAGATACACGTGACACAGATAAATAAATATGGAAATCTCGAGAACGCGCCGGATTTATTGGACAATATACTGAGGAAAATAATTTCCCTCCATGTCATCTTTGGGGATGAAGTGTGGAGGGTTTTTTTTAACTCTTGACGGGCCAAGATGCTAAACAAAAGTCTGTAACCAAGTGGGTCTTCCGACAACTCCAAGCATTTATCTATCTTATGTGATTTTAAACTACAGAAATCTCAATTATTCAGTCAATTATTAATGGTAACTTATGTATTTGCGCAGGAATACTATAATAAAACACTAAAATGATATGTCAAGTATTTAAGCTAATATAAGGATGATAGTAATTTTGGGTGCTACCTACTTCCCCACTTGGCTGCGGGATAGTTAAGGAAAAGAAAGACTGGTAGTTGTGAGGAGGAAAAAGGTTTGAGGGATGGGTATGAATCTAGGGATCAGTTTGTTTGGAAGTGATGGATGTATTAGTTCTCCTTCCCGCTGCAGCGCAGGGTGATGGGTCAAGATAGATCAGTTGGAGAGGTCAAAAAGTCTCTCCGAACCAATCTCTCCCGATCTATCACGCCACGTAGCTGGTGAGTAGGTGCATCCCGAACACGCCTCACTTGATGATCCCGGGAACCCCTGATAAGTAACCAAACGTAGCGAACCACTTAAGGTGACCTAAGACAGAGGTGTTGATTATCCAATAAATGGACTAACTAACTTATCATGACTTACGACCGGAGACCCTCGCGTCTCCGGATCCTCGCCAAGTCCGCCTTCGTCTTCGGAATCCATCACTGGAATCCGGTACGTTAATGCGCGCAGCTCCTCACGTAGCACACTCGAAGAAAACTGATGAACAAAATCCTCTGGAAAACGGGACTGCAGGCCTTTAACGAATAAATTGACAGATTTCCCAACAAACTATCAGTGAAACACATATTTTGTTGGGAAAAAGGGTGCCATCACGTTTTTGACGATTTTTCTCCCTGCGAACAGAGAAAACTTACTGATATAAAATAATGTTAATTTATTAGAAATCTGGTTAAATTATTCGCTGTCCTATTGAAAATTTTTATCCCTGCGAACAGAGAAAACTTACTGATATAAAATAATGTTAATTTATTAGAAATCTGGTTAAATTATTCGCTGTCCTATTGAAAAAAAGACTCTCTCTCTGGTTTCAATGCTGGGATTGGTTTGCAGCAATTTCATCTAAACTCCTCTTCCATTCTTCCCTGTCTTGTGCGGCTCTTTTGACTTGTGCATATGATGAGCAACGCACGTCCACCAGCAGGTCCTCCAGGTACTCTCGGCGTGGGCGTCCCCTAGAGTTGGTCCCTTTGGTCATACCCTCCATTATGACATGCAAGAGGCCTTCTTGTCGTATAACATGGCCGATCCATCTTGCACGCCTTTCGGACAAGGTCCTGAGCAGGTGTCTTCCTCCTTCGATTCTTTGGAGAACCTTAAAAAAAGGACTATAGCGAATGATTTGACAAATTTTAGTGTTCATAAAAGTAATTATACTTTTGTATCTCGTCCATTACATTTTAATCGGAAAAGGCCACTTGCGTGACCACGTGTTCAGATATATTCTGACTGACTAATTTTCTATCAGGAAAGGGTCATGCAGTGACTTTTTTTAAAAGTAACGTAAAAAAAAACTGTAATTATTTTTCTCCGTGCAGAACTTCGGGGAATGGAGAAGACTTACTCATCATGGAAATTGGAATACGGTTAACGATCCTCAGAAACGAGTAGCTAGAATCAAATAAAATAGCATGCACACCCAGTATTGCCAGCTGTTGGAAAACGAAAACCAGGCAAGAGATCTCTACACATTTTTGTTGTTATTTTAAAATACACCTACGGTCCGATAGGGTTAAGGGAGTTGAAAGGGAGGGCATTATAGGTACCTTCAGCGGAGCTCACGTGAACAAGTTAGGAACCAACTGCATTTGATGCTTTCGTCGAGCTGAGTGCATTCTTTGAACATCGCGTCGCGTTTTTAGCCTCGTTAGATCTTTTTTACCCTCTTGTCATTTGTGGTAACATGTTGTTAAATTAAATTAAATTTTTTCATCTTGTAGAGAAATCTGGATTTTTTTAAAAATAAAAGTCAATGTTATTTGTCTTAATATATATATAAATTTAAACGTTTAAATGTAAAACTTGTTCAGTAGGATTATCAAAGAGAATTAATTAATAATTATGAATTTGTTATTTTTTAATGATAAACTAATGTTTATAAGACAAGGTTTTTATGCATAGCATAAACAAATCATACAAATTGAAAATATCTCCCGAGTAAAAATAAATGCCGCAAACGGGAATTGAGCCCGTGCCTTCTGATGTCCAGTCAGGTGCTCTGAAACCACTGACCTATGTCGGCTTATTTCCAACCCGCCAAATGATTCAATATGTACTAGTACCTCAATCAACAATTACTGCTCATTATATTTTTTCCACCTGTAAACAACCAACTTTATTTTTGTAGGAAAGGCTTTGTTAGTGCTAAATTTCTCACTAGATGGCGTCGAGACATATTATATCTTCATTTATTGGTGAAATAAAAAATATTTCGTCTGTAGGAAAAGTTTCTTCTAAACGGGAAGGGCTTTCTCAACTAGATTCAAAGAATGTATAAGATGTTATAATAATAAAAGCACTTTTTCAAAATTCGCAGAACATCTCTTAGTGAATATTCACGTCCCGCTTGACAACAATTAACTTAAACCTTTAGATATAAAAAGAAAGGGCCTTAGATTAAATTTACTTGTACAATTATAAATCAATAAGAAAACAAATGACCCTAATATGGTATATAATAAAATATTACTTTTAATGAATAAAGTAAGGAAAATTATTTATTTCCCGCTTCTAAGTATGATCACAAAACCTAAACAATATAACACATTTAAATAAATTAATAGCAGCCACATCATTATTAAATAATTAAGATAACATTAATGTGGGAAAAGCATACTTCAAAATTCCCCAACAGAATATAAAATCTATTGTAATACTTAATTCTCATATTATCATTTACTTTAATTATTATCTAGCTAATTTATTTACTTACTTACTTTTTATTATATTATTATTATAATATTATTTACTTACCTATCGGTTATTATTTACCTATTTTATTTAGTTATTTTATTTTTTCTGATAATTTATTATTCATACTATCCATGTTGTAATTGTTAGTATGGTTACCCTATGCTTGTGTCTGATAAGCCAGCACAGGTACATTGTACTTTAGGTAACAGAAGAATATTATTGTTGCCAACTTACTTACCAATGCTTCTTTTGTTGACATTTTTGTTTTTTTTTTTTTTTTTTTTCATTTTTCATAAATTTGTTACTAAAATTTTGTTTATATTTGTCTACCGGTCTCGAAACGACCGTGTTATTAACTTTTCTTTTTTTGGTTTAAATTTAATGTTGTTATTATTTTAAGTTTACATAATTATATGTATTTTTTAAAATGATATTATTGTAAAGCTGCACATCTTGATACAGGAATGTCCTAGTGAGATGTGCAGAGTATGTTTTTTATGTAAAAACTGTTTTTTGAATAAATAAATAAATAAATAAATTGTCACAATTATTTAAATAAATTTGTTATGTTTTTAAAATATAATATATATTTTTTAAGAATCTAACTAATCTAAACGAAACATGAATTAGAACAAGACACAGAAAAATAAAATAAAAATAACGAACCTACCAATCAAGAACAATCGAACCCAGGGTCTCTCGTTTTACCGATACAGCCTCTCTAATTAGTTTACATTTATTAGTATGATCTTCTTCTTCAATGATATATTACATTGACGTGCATAACCTAATAAAAAAAATCTTATTCCTTATAGATTTTTTATTGAATTTAATATAAATAAAATTAATGAAAAAAATGTAACAAATTATTATAAACAATAATCACCTGCCTGAAATATCTATACAAATTGAAAACGTCTCCCGAGTAAAAATAAATGTCGTCGACGGGAATTTAACCCGCACCGTCAGGTACTGTAAACCACCTTAAAAACTAAAAATGATTGTTTTATATACATTAGTTTATAATTAAAAAAAGAAAATAAAATGTGATTGTTAAACATCCTCACTTAATTGAGGCTATTTTACGCAAACGCATTAAAAATATAAGTAGTTAATTATATAATTTAATACACCAGGCACTCTTTTATGATTGTTGGGAGAGGAAGAATTATTTGTAATTTTATAAAACCTTGTACCATATTTGCTTCCACCATCGTGCACATTTACTGTCTACCACTTTTCAGAAAAGTAAATAAGACGAGTGAACTCATTTCGTTATTTACAGCACGTCCGACCACATCGTAAGGGTAAGGGTGGTGAGAGACAAGTGCGAAGGGAGGTGTGTGCAAGCTACCCGTGTAAAAATAGCCAAGCGTTTCCTTCAAAATTAAATTAAACAACCCTTGTTAAAATCACATTTGAGGGATCTGTTTTCGCTCACGGAACAACGTGGAAATGAATTTTAATTGGAGGTTGATTAAATTTATTTAATTACTGTCATTAATTTTAATTTTACACGCCTCTTAATTAAAATATTAGCCATTATTAAATAGTAAATGATTTATTAAATTTGAGCTCTGAACGGACGTTTTAAAGCACGAACTTATTATAAAAGGCAACGATTAAATAATGAAAGCACGAAGAAAGTGACCAGGTGAAACTGAATATTAAATAAGTAATAATTTTTACCTTTATACAAGTAGGTGCTATTTTGCGCGAGTTTAGATGTTTTTAATACAAATTTATGGAAAGGGAGAACACGTAATCCCTTTTTGAGAAAATTTATGAAAATGTGTAGGTCAACGTAAAGGTGCAAAGGGTCAAGCTAATCTCATTGGTTTTTGAATTAAATCTTACATTTAACAATCATTAGGGAAATCAAAAGGGACACTGTGATGCCATCTATTGTGCACTGCAACAAACACCAACCATTTTAGAGCTCTTAAAATACACAGCGGCACGAAACACAATCTTTGAGGTATTTAAAAATATAATGTAATTCACATCTGTACACCGATCTGGACTCCTTTATACCAAGCCCATATCGAAAAAATAGAAAGAATTAAAAAAAATTAAACACATAAATTATGAAGTAAACTTACACTATTATATTATATTAATTATACCGAATCCATTAAATTTCATAATTTTAACTCCCTCCAAACACGACGTCTAATTTTTGAACAAATCTTATTGTGTAAAATCCTATATTCCGTCTAGGTCTAGATCAACCCGAAAATCTGATTTATTTTATTTACTCTCGTGTAGAACAAACATTCGAAAAAATTCCCCAATTCCTCGTACATGTGCACAATATAATACAAAATTTTACAGCATTGACATTTTTGGTAATAACCTAAAGAAATATCGATATGATGTAATGCGTACGATCGATTATTAATATGAGAGTGTGGAATGTATCGGGAGAATCTCCTATCCTCTTTCTATTTTCCTCTTCCTCTCCCTTTCCTTTAACACCAAATTAATTTGAAGATATTAAAACTTTATTTCCAATCAATTTTAGCATAAGAAACTTCTGTGGCTTGACTTCAGTTAACTTGTATATTTATATCTATCATTGTATATTATGTAAAAGCTGTTTGTTTCTTACAAATAAATAAATGAATAATTAATAAACCAAACATAGAAAGAAATGCTTTTAAAATTATATAGAACCCATACACGAGAATAGTATTATTGTTGTTTGTTTTTGGGGTGTTATGCCGTGTTGCGCTGACTCCTTCTTTAGCCGACGTTTCGGACAGCGTTGCAGTGTCCATCATCAGGGCAGATCCGGTAGATCCGAAGATGTGTAATTGTTGGTTGTCGAGTTTGTGCTTATTTGCGCTGACTCCTTCTTTAGCCGACGTTTCGGACAGCGTTGCAGTGTCCATCATCAGGGCAGATCCGGTAGATCCGAAGATGTGTAATTGTTGGTTGTCGAGTTTGTGCTTATTTAAACAAACTCGACAACCAACAATTACACATCTTCGGATCTACCGGATCTGCCCTGATGATGGACACTGCAACGCTGTCCGAAACGTCGGCTAAAGAAGGAGTTAGCGCAACACGGCATAACACCCCAAAAACAAACAACAAAAATGCTTTTGGCCGTGAAAATCTAAAAACTTACCTTAGAATAGTATTATGTTAACATTAACTATTGGTAATATAAAGGTACGTTATTCTAGCCTTCTTGTTACTATATTCCGTGCAGTTGAACACATTTACAATTTCTGCTAAAGTATTGCCAACTGCATGCAATCTAGGTATAAGCGAGTATCTAAATGACTCATTCCTCCTATTGTTGTTGCAACTGAAAATAATTTTCGAGCAAATAGTTCTAGTTGGTATGTTGAATGTGATTAGGCTCAGTAAATCAGGGCTGTCTATAATTTTGTGGTGCTTAATCCATACTATTATTAACACTCTTATAATAAATTAACACTCTTTATAGCCCATCCTATCAGTGAGCAATCTCATTTTTATCTCTCAACAAAGGATGTCATCCAAAACAGTTTTAATTTCGACTGTCACCTATTTTAGCAGCGCCACAAGCCTGTTCCACTCGACACCGTGGAGTAATCTAAATGAATTAAAAAATAAGATAGGTTACTGCGACAACGCGCGTGAACTAAGTCCAGTGGACATACTTGAGATTTACTGCCTTTACTATCGCATATAAGTTTGTCGGTCAGATAAGCTGTCGCTAACTGCCACGAGCACGTCTCTCTAGGTCTTTTTTTGTAAAAATCCTTCCTGTGCCTTTTGAAACGTGTAAAAATTATTCTCGAGCAAAAACCAAATCTACTGGAATTTCTTTCCATCGGTATGTGCTAAAAAATAACTTATTATTTCAATAAATACAATTATTCACATGGATTTTTGCTACATGTTCGCCCGTCAGTGGGCCGCCGCATAAGGAACGACGGGCGTTCAAAATAATATAGCTGTTTCGACCATACACACACATTTTTCGAATTGCTATCCCTTTCTAATGCGTTCCGTTCCATTCTAGGCAGGTTGTTAAATGTAGATATTTCATCGTTATTGACTATTATTTTCTGATGGGTTTCGTTACTTCGCTTTGCATACACAATGATTGCTATATTTATTGTTCAATTAGTATGAACATAGCGCGCCTTTGTATTTATGTCTATGGTGAAGGTGGAGATTGTGACAATGATATCGGTTACCTTTGTCTTGTTTCTAATTTGCTCGTTAGACCTTCTCGGGCATCTAGGACGTCTCTTTGCGTAATTGCCATTTTTGTCGCAAAATTTCAAGAGGCAATCTACGTTTGTACTACAACCGTGAATAATAGCAGTCTTGCTACTGAGAGCTCCTTTATACTTGTACGTTTTCTTTTTTTACATCCTTTGTGAGAAAGAAGAATATGCTACGATGGAGATAGTTTCTCTATTTCTGCCACAAATGCCAAGCTATTCGCAATTATTGAATACACGTGTTAGGAGGTACCGTAATATGGGGAGACATAATTTTAGCTACCACTCAAAAATTACCAGCTTCTTTTAAATATTTATTTATTAATTTACGCCCTTTTTCGGGGCTTTTACATATTAATACTAAGAAATATACATTATTTATTGTACATTTGTATTTGTTTGAAAATAAATTAAAGATGTCCACTGACTTGGTATAATTGTTTCCCTCCATTAGTATTCTGGGCAATGAGGAATACATATGGTAGTTCGTCCCAGAATTTCTGCACTGAAATAAATCCTGACTTCTAGTATTACATTGTGGAATCCGGAAGCTTATCAATTCTAGCAATACCGGACTAACAACTAAATCATTTAGAAATTTATATAGAAATACCAAGTCAGTGAAAATTCTTCTGTCTGACAATTTGAACATATTCATATAATTTAACAGAGTGTTGTAGTTCAACATAATTGCTGGAATACCCATTTTAAAATTTATAAAATGTAAGAATTTGTTTTGTATTCTTTCAACAGTTTGTACATGTAAATTATAATGTGAGTTCCAGACAGGAGAATTGTACTCAAGTTGACTTCTTACAAAATAAGTATTTTATTTAATACAATTGATTCAATGACACTATTGTCGGTTGAATTGCGAAGCTGTTTTTTTTTTAAAGATTTTCAGACAGGGGGAATGTAAACACACTTTGTAAATTCCACAATGATTATTGTTTCGTGTTATTTATTTTTAAATCAGATCAACGTCTAGCGATATTTATAGATATTTTTTTTCTTATAAGTTTTAGCAAAGATAGACAGATTATTTTTTATTATTTCACATACATACAAAACAGCGGAAATATTTTATTGTTTGTAATGCATTGTCTGCTAATTCACTTTTTAAGATGTCTTCTTTAAAAACTAATATTTACCTTATTTTTTGTGTTATTTCAAAACTCATGCTAACATATTTCATGCTTTAGTTTCTTGTATTGCATCTGCACAGTAACTCTTTTAAAATGACTTAAATTTATATTTGATATTGTATCTCCACTTAAACCATGGAAATAAGATAAAAATACATATTATAATACCCACACTCAGGCTTCGCCTTTGTGGGATTTTTTTTATTACGTACATTTATTACAATATTTTTCATACAGTTTTCAATATTGTATGTAACTATCCACGTATGTATCAAAAATAAATAAATTATGTCTAACTAAAACTTGAATATTAGCACTCGCATATTTTATCCGTTTTTTTCGGATTGGCATATAAAAATGGTAATGGACTTCCCAAACACATACATTTCGATAGTGATCATATAATGATAAATGATATTTAGTAAAAAAATATTTTATCATAAAGTTATTTAGTTTCAAAGTTGAAAATTGATCAAAATTACCCCATTTGTATTGTGAAATCGTCTGTTTTAAAGATGGATGACTAAGTTCGCAAAATACGTCACATCCTAATTTTCTACGCCCAATTTATCTGGTCTAGTTAGTAACAACAAGTACCTACCTAATATAATTTGTATGTAAATCGGTCTCCTTGACAGATGGTTTAAACTACAAAGGGCCTACCGAGAACGGTTCCCGCACGATTGAACTGCAAACATTTAAGCGGAAGGCGTTTGAGTTCTGTTTTTTACCACATCCTTTAACATACATTTTGTCTTCAGTTAGGCCATGCGCGTACTACGATTTAAAATCGTACGATTAAAGTCGCAGCAACGCATAATTATTGAAGATAAGAAGAGACCGCTTTATGCGGTAACTTATTGATTCCGAACAGAATTGATTGTCAGAATATTGTAGTAGGTAGTGTAGGTAAATAGCTTAGAAAGCGAGTTATATTAAAAAAAAATCGTACTACAGGGTATCCAATAAGAGGTGTTATTTTGATATTCAATCGTAAAAGATCAATGGTTGCGTTGCTTGTGTGGCGCGTAACGCCGTTTTGTTGAAAGTAAACGTCGTCCAAATCAATACCATCCAATTTTGGCCATAAAAAATCATTAATCATCTCTCGGTAGCGCAATCCATTCACCGTAACTGTTGCTCCAGTCTCATTTTCGAAAAAGTAAGGTCCAATTACTCCACTGGACCATAAACCGCACCAAACAGTCACACGTTGAAGATAAAGGTGCTTTTCAACAATAACTCTTGAGTTTTCCTAGCCCCAGATGCGACAATTTTGCTTGTTGACGAAGCCACCGAGGTGGAAATGGGCCTCATCACTCAAGATGATTAGCATTTGATTCATTCAAGTGAATTTTAATAATTTCAATGCGTTGTTAAAGCGTGTATCGTTCAATTTTTATTAATGGCGTAGTTTGTACTTGTCAAATATTAAAAAATGACAGCTTCAAAAGTAATATCTACCGAAATAGCGGGCTATTCAAATAAACACCTCTTATTGGAAAACCCTGTATGAATAAAGAAAATTAAAAAAAAAAAAAAAAAAATGGATTTCGTAACCTTAGTAAAAACACAGTTTTGTAAGGAAATAGAGGGTGTCGGGGAAAAGTGGGCTAACTTCGGTGGATGATTCTTCATGATAGTACAAGTAAAAATAAAAGAACTTTTTTCGAAATTATAACTTTAATAGAAGTTTTTAGGTAAGAAATGTTAACTTGTTTGTACTACACTTGTTGTTTGTACTACACAATTGTTTGTAATAATACACCTTATTTGTAATGTGTCTTTTTTAAGTGTTCGATAGCAATACATTATTGCGGCGATGCGAATTTAATGGCATGACAAAAATATCATATGCGGAACCCATACGTCTCCAACAATTATGTGTCGCTTGACGTAAGTACACGGAGAAAAATGAGAATTTCTAATTTATTAAAAATCTTTTTAAATTATTCGTAATCCGGTTAAAAACGGGCTTGCAGGCCTTTATGAACGATTTTATAAGTTTTCTGATAAACTTTAATAAATGACGAATATACTATAACGATATCAAAACACTTGTCCATGAAAATCCTAATATTTTCGCATTTCGTCATTATATATTAACAAGGCACGTACATGAACACGTGTTCCAATAAATTATGAATTTAATCAAAGTTATCATCGGTTAACGACCTGAAATCTCGTTTTTACACAAAAAATAAATATTTTGATTTTTTTGCAGCACGGGTACGTTAGCGAAACATTCTCGCCATAACGAAATCGTGCGACTAAACAGTCGCACGATAAAAGTCGCTCTTGCGAAACCTGCCATTATCTGTCTTCAACAGTAAGAAGTTAGTCTTGTTATATGTAGATAGATAATCCCTCACATACCATCCTTACAAACCACGTATCCCGGTTTATCCAACTAACAGCTTTGTACTGTTCTTGCGAACATATATTCTAATTTCCCACTCCGGTGACTGTTGAAGTAATCGTGTCTGCGTCTTCACCGTTGATCGTTTCGCCATTCCGTTGGAGTATATAATTAATTGTGCTTAATGTTAGAAGCTGTAAGCTCATTTCGAACTATATTATTATGCTTTTATGGGATGGAGATCTTTGGATTATGAAACGCTTCCTTTGTGTTAAATTCACTATAAATATGTTTCACTGTATAATGTACATTTTTTAAACACATCTACTTGAATTTTGAAAGCGGAGATTAACCAACTTCCAAAGAATATACTCGTTTACAATTCTTATATCAACGTTTTATGGCGGTAACGTACATTCGCCCAGGGGCTCTATTCCTGAATCGAGGGCGCTCGTAATCGCCGTCGAAAGTACGTACGTTGGTCGTCGTTGCTATTCCCGAAATTGGTCGAAGGTACATACTTTGACGCCAAACGTCAAAAGTCATTCCACACGACAACTACTGGGTGTAACTAGTAGAAACAGGGCAGCGAGTGGTAGGTTGTTGGCGTTTCTATGGAATTGGCTGTCAAAATTTAGTCTAGCTGTCAATTTTTGTTTTACCGCGCGGATTCCGCAAATGTAAAAGTGGGTGAAAAATTTCCACTTACTTAGGACGGGTTGTTTCGGAGAATTTGAAATATTCATCAAATTTTAACGTTCATTTTCGGGTTCTGTGAAAGTCCTATTCAAGTTCTGTTATTATATCATCAAAGGCTGGTTGCTTGACAAAACAGAAATAAAAACAAAACATGAAAAAATCATTCACAGAACTTGAAAATGAACGTTGAAATTTGATGAATTGTTCAGATTCTCCGAAACAACCCGTCCTTAGTGTTTATCGGAGCTTACAAGCTCAATTAAGAGTTGCTTTTGGCAATTTGTAATATGTCCCGCAGCCATTTCTGTTTTGAATAACGAATAACTGTTGTCTGTTTGACAGTCACACCATAGAAATCCCAAAAACATCAGAAACATAGACAATATTCACAGGGGTGCCAATATAATCATCTCTTCTACCAACTTCGACCGTTCGACGCTCAAGAATACGTAAAATTGAAACATTCGAAAAAGTTAGTCGCGACGACTAGTAGTTTTTCACTCGAAGACGGCGCATACGAAAACGATTGATCGTTTAACTCCAGAATCGCAGGCCTGAAATTACGCATTTTACTGACATCTGATGACATTACAGCAGTTAATATAAGAAATTAATGTCGGTCCTACCCGATCGGCATTTGGCGAAGTTGGTACAGTTGTTGACTCCAGTTATTGCGTAGGAAGGTTAAATCCTTCGTCAAACCGTCATACCTGATTTTTTCATGTTTGACTTCGGTAGGATATTATCAATGTTTTCCTATACTCGAAATATTAATACAAAATAGTGTTAAAGGTGGTGAAGAGGGGAAGAAGATGAGGAAGAGGAAAGTGCGGCAGGCTATTCTGGTGACCAAAAATGATTAAAGACATTTTAAGCGGTGTTTCATTTCTGAATGTGGTATTTTACCAGGGAATTTTCAACTTATAAATATGTTTCCGCTCTGGATCGGGCCGCAAATATATTATAATTTATTAATAATAATAATAAAACATTTATTTGCCAATAGATAAATTTCACATATTTTTTAACATAAAATTGACAAAAGTGTCACTTTTTTGTTGTTTGTTTTTGGGGTGTTATGCCGTGTTGCGCTAACTCCTTCTTTAGCCGACGTTTCGGACAGCGTTGCAGTGTCCATCATCAGGGCAGATCCGGTAGATCCGAAGATGTGTGTGAAGATATGATCTACCGGATCTGCCCTGATGATGGACACTGCAACGCTGTCCGAAACGTCGGCTAAAGAAGGAGTTAGCGCAACTCGGCATAACACCCCAAAAGCAAACAAAAAAAATGCTTTTGGCCGTGAGAATCTAAAAACTTACCAAAAGAATCACTGTTCAGCCGTGCATTCCGGATCCATCCGGGAATGCAGCTGGTTTTCAGCAGTGCCTCCAATATAATAATAATAATATATACATATTTTGGTATAATAATGAACAATGAAATAATATTTACAGTAAAAACTCAAATCAACACAAACAAATAAAAATAGAAATAGTAGGTATACAAATCAGTTCAAATTAATAATATAGTCAACAAAAATTCAAAACAAACAATACACAAAATTGCAACCACATGTAGCTAAGTTTCCCCTTTATTGTAAAGCTAGCAACCATTCGCAGCAGAGCTTTTTGAAGCAATGCAACGATGTCGATATTCGAATTGACAGTGGTACTTCGTTCCAAAGCTTTGACGAAGAATAGCTATAACTACCATCAAACACACTAGTTTTATGTTTGGGGAGAACGAGTAAGTGGTTTCTTTGACACGTACTATGTGTACGAGAGTCACTTCTTCTTTGATTTAGGAATATATTCTTTTTTGATTACTTAATTGCAAGACAACACAATTTGAACCCGCGACCTCCGGATTGGTAGTACCATACGTACGTCATCAAAAAAAAATCAATTTCCTTAAAACACTTCTGAAAACATGTTTTTCGCAAACGAATCGCTTGTTGCATAACATTGTACTTATAGATAGAATCGATCAGAAATAAAATATGTATTGCAGGTGCATCACTTGTGCATCTCGCTTCGGTAGCTTGAAAATAGTACGAAAAATAATATTGCAAACAAAAATCACGTGAAAATATCGAGAATACATAGATGGTGTACGGCCACTGAAGATAAAGACATATAGAAATGTCTGCATGCATCTAGTAAGGTCATTTTTTTTTATTAAGTCCGAAATCAAGTCGAATGTAATTTTTCTATCTGGGCCCTTTACTTTAAAATCAACTCCGATTCCATGTAAACAATTTATTATAAATTTATATGATATACTAAATATGAACTCTGTTTAAATATAAACAAAAAAAACTATAAATTACAACCATTTTATGAAATAATTATAATTATTAAAACTCTCAGATAGATTTGTACTTAGTTCTGCTTTTTATATTTAGTCTACATTCAGTAAATACTTAGTTGTACAGGCTTTTCCAATAAGAGGTGTTATTTTGATATTCAATCGTAAAAGATAAATAGTTTTGTTGTGTGGCACGTAGCGCCGTCTTGTTGAAAGCAAAAGTTTTCCAGATTAATACCATGCAATTCCGGCCATAAAAAATCACTAATCATCTCTCAATAGCGCAATTCATTCACCGTTACTGTTGATCCAGTCTCATTTTCGAAAAAGTAAGGTCCAATGACTCCGCCGGACCACAAACCGCACCAAACAGTCACACGTTGAGGATAGAGAGACTTTTCAACAATAACTCTTGGGTTTTCCGAGCCCCAGATGCGAAAATTTTGCTTGTTGACGAAGCCACCGAGGTGGAAATGGGCCTCATCACTCAAGATGATTTGCATTTCAATGCGTTGTTGAAGCGTGTATCGTTCCATTTTTATTAATGGCGTAGTTTGTACTTGTCAAATGTCAAAAAATGACAGCTTTAAAAGTAAGATCTACCGAAATAGCGGGATATTTAAAATAACACCTCTTATTGGAAAACCCTGTATATTACCAATTCAATCATCTGTGAACATTTATAATTGGTCTGTTTCTTTTCCATCCAAAGCATATTATATTAATATTAAGACTGTTTATGTTTTTTTTTATATAAATAAATACGTTTTTAAAATTGATGATGTTATTATGGACAGCCCTGATTTAATAAGCATAATCACCTTCAATATACAAATTAGAACTACGCGATCGAAAATTATTTTTAATTCAACAACAATATCAAGTGACTAAGTCATTTAGATACTCGCTTGTACCTAGATTGCATGCAGTTGGCACTTTGGCAGAAACAGTAGATGTGTTAAAATACAGGGAATATAGTTACAAGAAGGCTATAATAACATACCTCAATAAAAATAATTAAAATTAGCATAACACTATTCTTCTGCATTGGGTTTCTATAGAAATTATGAGATGAGATATTTTATATTTTGGTTTCATTTGTTACCACATCACATCGACAATCAGAGTTATTTTCATTTTCCATCATTTGAACGGCTTCCGTTAAGCCCTTTTGAACTTGTTAAGCTTGACGGTCGTGTGATCATGCTCGAAAAATGTTTAAGATGTTTAATTAAAAGCTGAAACGGACCGACAATCGTCTTTTAGAGCAAACATTTTTAATTTTTGCCATTTGAACAGTTGCAACCGTGAAAGGTCAAAATGGCACTGATTGTCGATTCCATGGTCGTTAAATAATAAATTGATGCGACAAGAGTTTTCAAGAACCCTGCAAATTGTCTTATGTAAACGGTTTTATGTAATTTATATTATGTAAATTATCTTAGGTAATTTAACTTATGTAAATTGACTTAGGTAATTTAACTTATGTTAATTGTGTTTTATGTAATTAGTTTTATGCAAATTGTCTCTCATGTAAAATGTAAATTGTCTTAAGGTAATTTAACTAATATAAATTGACTTAGGTAATTTAACTTATGTTTATAGCTTTTATGTAATTAGTTTTATGCAAATTGTCTTTTGTGTAAAATGTTTTATGTAAACTGTCTTAAATAATTTATCTGATGTAAATAGTTTTGTACAAATTTTCTTCTTCAGATTGTCTTCTATGTAAATTACTAAATTAATTATGTATTATGTACAGGGTGTCCGGGGGTAAAATACACACATTTAGATTCTACATGATGATAGAAGTAAAAAAGAAAAACAACTTTCCCCATACAAAATATTTTTTCGTAGAAGAATATAATTTTCTTCAATTCAATTTTTTTAAATGTTTTTTTTTATTATTTTTATTTGTACTATCATGTAGAATCACCTCAGGAAGTTTATCTACCATATATTTATAAATAAATGTATATTTTCTTATAAAAGCTGTGCGTTTCTTACAGATAAGTTAATTAATAATTATTTTTATAATCAATAATTATTAGCCTGAAACACTCATCCACATTGAAAAATTTCGTGATAAAAGATACATGACGCCAACGGGACATGAACCCGTGTCCTTTCAATTTCCGGTCCACAGCTCTGACCACTGAGCTATAGCGGCTTATCTCTTATCCGCGAAACAATTCAATATATACTAGTGTTTCATTCAACAATTACTGCTTGTTACATTTTTTTCACCTGAAACAAACAACTTTATTTTATATGAGAAAGGCATTGTAAGTGCTAACTCTCTCACTAGATGGCGTCGAGACAAATTGTCTACATTTTTAGTGAAAATACTAGAACTTGTCAAATATTAATTATTATTTTTTGGTAAACTAATGTTAAAGACAAGATTTTTTATGCATAGCACAAAGGGTAAATATTATTTTTATAAGCAATAATTATTAGCCTGAAACACTCATTGAAAAAAACTAATAATTATTGCTTAAAAAAATAATTGTTTCCCTTTGTGCGATGCATAAAAATCTTGTCTTAAAGATTAGTTTACCAAAAAATAATAATAAATTAATAATTATCTATTTAGAGGAAAATAACCATTTATAGGTATAGGTCTTACTTCTAGGGATTTATTGTTCAGTGCTTATGCTTTATATCCATTTGATGGTGGCTGCGGCAAGGGTCCCCGGATATGTGCCGCAGCAGAACCATTCTTCCCCGCTACAATGGACTCGCAAATAGAAAACTGGATACTGACGGGTTGAATTAGGGATGGGATAATGGAAACATCGGTTTTCGAAACATGTTTGAATAATCAAATGGTGTTTCAGATTTAATCAGTATTTAAGAACGATTTCATTCTTGATGTTACAACATTTTTTAACAAATTATTTTAAAATTAGTCGCCTGAAAAATCAATACAAATTAAAAATATCTCCCGAGTAACAATAAATTCCGCCGACGGGAATTGAACCCGCACACTCTGTGCTCTGGACCACTAAACTACGTCGGCTTATTTCCCTATGTTATGTAATAGTACTTCAATCAACAATTACTGTTAAATTTAAAAAGTAAAATAAGGTTTATGTATTGACAGACGATTGTCTGAATATTTTTTCATCCTTGTCCTTTCTTAAATAATAAGATTTTATATAAGTCCCATTTGCTAAAAACTGAATGTCACCCTATCTGTCTTTATTATCTACTTTGCTTCTTCTTTTGAATAATGATTAATGATTAGTTATGGTTCAAATACTGTTACAATATACTGTCAAATTACCCATCTGGTAACACATCTAATACTCATTTTGAAATATTTTGTGTTTGTATCATAGACATATGAATATTAGTAGACCTGCCCTAAGTGATTAAAAGCGTATTATCCCCACTCCCCATACCGGTTCCATTGGAGCCGGCTGTGCTCGCGTATGGCCTCAAGTGAAATTTGAAAACGTGACGTCATCATTCTTGTGCGAACTATGATCGAGGCATCATCGGTTCATTTTACGAAATAACACGGCAAAATGTTGACTTGTACTATGAAAACTTGTAAAAATAGATGTGAAAAAGAGAATAAACCCAATTGTCGTATTACATTCCATATAAAAGCATTATTTTACATTAAATCAAATAAAACACTTTGTTTATTAACCACGACTTTATTATTATTACATCTACCGGTTTCGCTACGGTCGAGCTTCATCAGGATGTGAAATATAACTAAAAACTAAGACAGAGGTGATGCATATTTATAGGAAAACAGAGGGAGACAGAATATAATACATTATAAAAGTGGGAGGAGTCAAATATTACATAGGCATTGTGAATTGAAGATATATAATAACAATTAACATTTTTACATGAATTATACATATAATAATACATTTTAAAGACATAAGAAAAAGCATAAACTTATTATTTAAGAGTGGAAAGGATTCTGGGAAACAAGTTAAATATAGGACTATAGAATGTGTTTTTTTGATTAGATAAATTAACTTGTGTTTTTAATAAATGGTCTGATAAGTTACTGTTTATAGATTTCCTGATTTCTAATGATTCTAAATTGTCTAACCTAATGCCTATACTATTTTTATGTAAGAGGCTAGTACCTGTTATTTTATCAAATCTATGGTCTGCTGATATTAAGTGGTTGGCGAGTTCCGAAAAACCTTTACCATTTAAACACCGTACATGTTCCTTCACTCTGGTGTTTACATTGCGCGATGTTTTACCTATATAAAAGGCGGGACAATCACTACAGTTGAGTTTATAAATACCCGAATGGCTTAGTATGTCATCCTTGTCTTTAGTATTAATCAAAAATTTTCCTAGGGTATTGTTTGTATAAAAGGCAGGTTTAATATCTAAAGGAAGGTTCCTAACGCTTTGATTTGAAAAATTATTTATAAATAAAATCCTACGCCAGTGGTGAATAGGGGTGTTGATATTAATTGGTGGAATACTGCTATATAGAAATTTGTTTGTGGAAATATGTTTTTGTTTTTTATTAAGAATTTTATCAATTAAGGCCGAATCATAGCCATTATTTGCTGCTATTTGTTTTATTATTGATAAATCATTTGAGAAATTATTGGTAGATAGAGGGACGGAAATTAACCTATGTATCATTGAATGGAACGCTGCATGTTTATGGGAGATGGGATGATTAGAAGTATTGTGGATGGTTATGTCTGTGTAGGTCGGTTTTTGGTATATGTTAAATTCAATTCTATTATTTATCAGGGTGAGCGTGAGGTCTAGAAAATTTAGAGAAGCATTGACACCTCTTCCTGTGAGTCACCAAATTTTAAATTAGCATCATTTATTACTAATGTGTTCAATAATTCTAAAGTGTTTTCCCCAAAACATACTATTAAAAATTCATTAGAACTAATTAACGACTTAAAAGACCTAACTATTCCTAGTAACAGTAAACTCATTTCTTTTGATGTAGTGAACTTGTTCCCTAATATCCCAACAACAGAATGTAAATCTTTAATTAGTGAATTACTGACTAACTCTAAATTACCATGTGACTTTAGTAATGACCTCTCTCGTTTGTTTAATGTCTGCTTAAATCAAAATTATTTTAAATTTAATAACATCATCTATAACCAGACTACCGGATTGGCGATGGGTTCTCCAACTTCACCCTTGATCGCGGATTTATTTATGGATAATTTAGAAAATAAAAATTTTACTTGTAAATCGCCGCTCCTAAAAAATGTGCTAATATGGAAAAGATATGTTGACGACATATTTTGTATTTGGTCAGGTACGGATCGACAGTTAAATATCTTCCTCCAGCTTTTAAATTCTTTCCATACCCAAATTCAGTTTACCCTAGAAGTAGGTGTCAATGCTTCTCTAAATTTTCTAGACCTCACGCTCACCCTGATAAATAATAGAATTGAATTTAACATATACCGAAAACCGACCTACACAGACATAACCATCCACAATACTTCTAATCATCCCATCTCCCATAAACATGCAGCGTTCCATTCAATGATACATAGGTTAATTTCCGTCCCTCTATCTACCAATAATTTCTCAAATGAATTATCAATAATAAAACAAATAGCAGCAAATAATGGCTATGATTCGGCCTTAATTGATAAAATTCTTAATAAAAAACAAAAACATATTTCCACAAACAAATTTCTATATAGCAGTATTCCACCAATTAATATCAACACCCCTATTCACCACTGGCGTAGGATTTTATTTATAAATAATTTTTCAAATCAAAGCGTTAGGAACCTTCCTTTAGATATTAAACCTGCCTTTTATACAAACAATACCCTAGGAAAATTTTTGATTAATACTAAAGACAAGGATGACATACTAAGCCATTCGGGTATTTATAAACTCAACTGTAGTGATTGTCCCGCCTTTTATATAGGTAAAACATCGCGCAATGTAAACACCAGAGTGAAGGAACATGTACGGTGTTTAAATGGTAAAGGTTTTTCGGAACTCGCCAACCACTTAATATCAGCAGACCATAGATTTGATAAAATAACAGGTACTAGCCTCTTACATAAAAATAGTATAGGCATTAGGTTAGACAATTTAGAATCATTAGAAATCAGGAAATCTATAAACAGTAACTTATCAGACCATTTATTAAAAACACAAGTTAATTTATCTAATCAAAAAAACACATTCTATAGTCCTATATTTAACTTGTTTCCCAGAATCCTTTCCACTCTTAAATAATAAGTTTATGCTTTTTCTTATGTCTTTAAAATGTATTATTATATGTATAATTCATGTAAAAATGTTAATTGTTATTATATATCTTCAATTCACAATGCCTATGTAATATTTGACTCCTCCCACTTTTATAATGTATTATATTCTGTCTCCCTCTGTTTTCCTATAAATATGCATCACCTCTGTCTTAGTTTTTAGTTATATTTCACATCCTGATGAAGCTCGACCGTAGCGAAACCGGTAGATGTAATAATAATAAAGTCGTGGTTAATAAACAAAGTGTTTTATTTGATTTAATATAATATGTCTAACCACAAAGTGATTGCTTCCTACGAAAAAAAAAAAAAAAAAAAAAAAAAAAAGCATTATTTTACTTTATTTTAAGCATATTCACATCGTATAATATGAATCAGTTGTTACTATCACATCGAGAAACGTCTGGACGCGAAACACAAAGCTGGTTGGTTGCTGGGAAGTAAATTATGAACATTTATAAAAGTGTCTTAACTAAATACTTAAACGAAATATTCGACTCTGAAAATAGAACCGAATTTTTTTGCCGAATTTGGACTTCGCAAATTTGTTCATAACGTGGCGAGTAATTTGCGCTCCCATGTAAAAATGTCTATTCATTCAAAAGCAGATTTTACTTTTAGGAAGTAAATGGTGATATTATAATGCGAGATGCCTATTTACAGTCAGATTGATTTATTGACGAATCACAGTCAGCTTCACTCCCTTCGTTCTTCAACAGTTGATTTTACCCCTCGCCATTATCTTCTCGTCTATTAATTCCTATGTCTGTGGTTTGTATGTAGAATTACTTTATGCTTGTGATACTCTTATGTTTGCTTCACTCAAATGTAAATTGTTAACCTCGATACAGGCTTAGTCCTAGTGAGGATGATTTTTATGTGAAAAAAAAGTATTTTATGTAAAGTGAGATGCAGGAAATAAATAAAAAATAAATTACTGCTTATTATATATTTTTACCTGTATGTAACCAGGAGAATATACGATGCAAATTTAAATGATAGCGGAAGTCAAGAACACCCGAGTAAGAAATGGAACGACCAAGTGAATCAGATACTGGGGTCAGGCCACGTCGAGAGTCAGAATAATATAAGAGTATGTATGAATGTGAATAAGGCAAGAAGTGTGTGCCAAGACCGAGTTGTTTGGTGGTCCGTCCTCTCTGCCTACCCCTGCGGGGAAACGGCGTGATGGTTAGTTAGTAAACAACCAACTTTATTTGTGATATTTCAGGCGACTAATTATTTCTTATAATAATTCGTTATCCTTTGTGCTTTGCATAAAACCTTGTCTTATAAACATTAGTTTATCTTTAAAAAAATAACAAAATTTTTGCCTGTAAAGTGGAAATGACACTTTTGGGGTCTAACATAAATGATGACGAGTACTTTTATCTCAAAAAACCGATTGCCTCTAAATTTGTGACTTTTTAAAAGATAAATAAATTTGAAACCCCACAATAGTCCCAACTGCTCCCAACCGCCTGGAGACAGTAATACTATGGCATCCCATTTTGTTAACCTGAAGCTAATCGGGAGGGGAAGAAGATGGGGAATAAGAAGGTGGGGAAGTACCTGGATGTTCAGATCTGGTCACCAAATACGTCTAAAGCCATTTCCGTCTCTTCCACTCTGTAAGGTGCCGCAAGCATAGTTTGTATTATATTTAATTAATAAATTGTGAAATAATACAAATTTGTCAAAATAAATACACTCGTGCACGCTGAAATTCGAACCCGCGACATTCGGATTGCAAATCGAGTGCCTTACCACTCGACCATAGAGGTCAAGTAAAAGTTGTAAAACTCGTAGAAGTAAGGCTTGCTTGAATAAAAAAGTGAATGCAGCAGTTTTTCGAAACCGAAAACGAAACATACAAACATTTTTACAGACAGATGAAATGCCAAACGGCCGAATTAAAACACAACCTCGCTTTGCTCAGTTTATATGTTTTGGTTATCGGGATTTTTGCCTACGACAACTCTACCAGTGTTTCAGATAGCAAAAAAAAAATTAATTATCATTAAATAACTTTGATAACAGCGACATTGGAATCTTATATTAAAAAGCTAACCAAACCCAAATAGTTTTAATTTCTTAGTTATTTTGAGTACCTAAGTACTACCTACTTATCTTATTTGTATAACTAGATGACGTGTACCCAGCGTTTCTGGGAGTTATCCTTAGGAGATTTTTTTTTAAATATATATTTTTTTAAATACTTATATATATATATTTTTTAAATTTTTTATTTATTTTATAAAATACAGTATAATTATTTAAATTTACATAGTAAGAACATATTTCAGATAAAAATTATTATGTTTACCTTTACAAGAGTCTAAAACTCGTGTGTAAAGGGAAAAAAATAAAAACTTAACATACATAAAATGTAAACAGAAGAAAAAATTCATAAAAACATGTATATATAGTGAAGAGATTTTAATTTTTTTATACAATAATATATAAAATAATATAGTGAGATGTCATCGTCATTCTAATTCGCTAAATTATTTAAGGTAGTGAAGTATATTTTATTTTTGAATTTATTATAGTCCGGCTCTAACCTTATCTCTGTCGTTAGTTGATTAAACCAAACTACTCCAGTGTACGTGTAATAGTGTTGTGCAAAACTGGTGTGCATTAATGGAGTGCATAAGCGATCCATTGTATTTTGCCTATTGCTCTCGACACGAACCATGGCATGGTGTGACTTCTTATAGAGATAGACAAATACCTCAACACAGTGACCATTCAACAAACATTTAAAAAGTGATAGAAAGTCATTAAATACGATGAAAAAAAGTAACCTAACCTAACCTAACCTACTTAACCCAGTTAATAAAATTTTTGTTTCATCACTTTCCATAACTTTATATAACTTTTTAAAGATGTGATAAATTATTAATTTGATGATTTATCCGGTCGCCCCGACTTTTCAATAGGATTTTTTAAGATATACAATTCCGTAGTACATTATGTTGATGATCTCTTGAGGTTTAGCCAGCGTTTGCAAAGATTTTTTTTTTTTATTTTGCCTGAAAGATTTTTTTAACAACTTAATTACAAAACATCGACTTTTAACTACTACTGCATATATAAAAAAACTTTCGGAAGAAATTTTCTAAATGATAATGAAAACCAGATCAAAATCATTTGTGTAGTTTAGAAGAACTAAGCGCACAAACAGACAGACACGGAAAGCGAATGTATTTCATACTATTTAGAGATAGAAATTTTACACGTAGAAGATTTATTCACTTTGAAAAAACCTTTTGAAGGAAATACATTTATCTCCCACAAAAATACAAGCAAGCGAAACTAATTTCCTTTGATATAATTGAAGTTAATGTAGCTTAACAAAATAAAATCCTACAAATAAACAAAAATGTTGGCTTCTTCATAAAAAAATATATATTAAGCTAAGCCCTTTTCCAAACCAAAATTTAGTAAGAGATTAGAGAGGATTAAGTATAGCAGACCAGATTCGGTCTTTAAAGTGGTGCTCCATTATAATTTTAATTACGTATTAAAATTTCAAATCTTACATCCTATTACGTTTTTGCCGTACAATCCATTACCGAGAAGGCTTTAAATGTCAAAATTTTAGACAAAAATAAACCTCAAGTTAATGTGGAACCACAGCCATTATAAAGTAAATAAATCAAAACAGTAAAGCACATAGTCGTATAAAGAATTTTAATGTTTAACTCCTTTTTAGTACTGCGACGTGTTATTGTCGCGAATAAATTAATTTGTGTGTGGGTGCAAATTAAGAAATAATTTTATGTTATTGTTTTTCTATCGTCCTCATCATTGGTGTAATGTCCGTGTCTTTTGCAGTGGCAGCTCGTGAATTTTGGGTGTACTAGAGTGTTAATATCACAAAAACGGAATTACTGATGGTGTAGCTGAAAACTATTATTTTTTTTTGAAATTTTGGGTTTTTTGTATGAAGATTTTCAGGTAATCCGTGCGGCGCACGGTCAAACTGAAATTTCCGGAAAATCTTCATACGAAAAATCAGCTACAACAACATCTGTGCCAGACGTAATGTGTGACACACAAGACTGTAAACAGGGCGGTGATCCCAATCCGTGGAGGCGTGAGATGTCTTCCTTCAGTGGCGTGGAGGGGTAGAACGGGGCCGTCTCTGAAGCCGTTGTAGCTGGTCCGATGCTGATTCTGGTCCTTGTCGTAGATCCGGGTCTTGTTGTAGAGGCAGAGAGGTCCGGGGTGAGGCGAGGGTCAGAAGAAGAAGAGAAGGCGAGTAGAGTCAGAAGTCGGAGCGAGGTAGAAGGCTGAGCAGAGAGAAGTGTAGAGCTGGTGGTGGTTGCTGGATATCTGCCGTTTTGAGGGCCTGTTGCCCGTTATATAGCCGCCAGCGGGCGCGCGACGCGCACACGGGCCCACTTTCTCTTTGATTCCTGGAATCCGTGAGCCGTATTTGCGACGCTATCGCGGCGCCCCGCCGGGACGTCGGCCGGTAGTTTCGCACGATCCTCAGAACCGTGCCCGTGGGACGTAATGACGGCATACCACCGGTCATTTGTGACGCTATGACGGCGCATGGCGCACGGCACGGCTTCCCACTACGTTTTGGCACGGTTCTAACAATCGTGCCCGAATTAAAATATGAATATGATTTTACCAGCTCTCACAATACTTCTCTGCCCGTATACCTCTAGCCAAGCTCCAACGTTTCATTTATTGTAACAATTTTGCATTTTACATAACAATTTTACATAGCAATTTTACAAATTTCTACATTTTACATTTTTTGGCAGTATATTTTACTTTAATAACAGGGCAAATAGCAAATTAATAATATGGGGCGACGTCGGCTGATATTGGAGCAGTACGTCCGTTACAACATCAATAATGCCGTTTTTTGTAATATTAGCAGTCTATTACACCCAAAAGTCACGAGCCGCCACTGGTCTTTTGTAATGGCTTCTATGTTTAACCCGTCAGGCGTCAGTACCACAATACTAATTGTGATGTATGGTAATAAGTTGAATATTTAAGCAATAGATGGCGCTAGTCCTAAAGTTTACTGCAGAGTCATACAGATGTCGCTAGAGTGTAACAATTACTTGTGAGATGAGATTGTCAGGGAACAAGCTTCTCGAACGAGAGAATTACCAACCCTCGGGTAATGAACAGTGTAGCTAAATCCAGACCTATTTATTGTAAGACGTAAATAAACACAATTATAAGTAGAACCTTTTACTTTTTAACAAAGAGTTCCCAACACTTAAATCTGCAAAGTAAGACAGATATAACACCAATCAACTACAACACTAGGCTCATGCCCGTATTATGGCAGCCGCACTAGATTCACGCAAGAATAATAACAATCAAACATAACAGAAAAGAAAATTGTTATGGTAAAACAAAAACATGAAAAAAATCACTATAGAAACCATGTTAGAAATAGAAATACAGATAAAACTAAATAAATGATACAGTTAAAACTTTTCTAGGAACAGTGTTAGGAAGTTTAAGCGCACATGAAGTGAAATGACACCAAACCGCGCTATATAAATGCCATGTTATTATTATTATTCCTTAAAGAAGGTTCGTTCTCTTTCAAATAACCAACGTTGAACACGGATAGTAAAAAAGGGATAAAGAATTAATTGAATTTATATCGGTGTTTAAAGCATTGTATATTTTAGGAGCGATGAACCAAAATTGTCGCTGAGCGAATGTGGTTCTAGTTTTAGGGAGCACGCATCCCAGGTTTGATGAAAAGCGGGTGTGTGCTTGATGTTATGGAGATACCAGCAGGTTATTTTTCCGTGTGTAGCACAAGCTTGTTTTAGTAAATTTATATTTCTTAAAGATGATGTCAGAAAGTCGCAGAATTTGTGCGTATACCCCGCTTCTCAATAAATTATATTTATGAACGTATCCAAAAACTAAGAACTGTTTTGAAAGATCATGAAATACCCTTTCAAAATTTAATAGTAAAAATAAAAAAATTTTTTTTTTGAAACATTAAAATTTTGAAATCAAACATAAAGTGTTTTTAAAAATGGTTCACCTTACTTTTTTCACTTAAACACTAAACTGAAATTACTGTTTACTGAAAAAAAAACATGTTTATTAGAAAAATGTTTTATATATATTATAACCACATTACATTATTATAATTTTGTATAAAAATAATTACTAAAAAACTTACAAAATATCATAAATTTTTCCCAAATTGCGGTCGGAACCATTGGTTTCATAGGGGTATATATTTGAATTATTCTGTTGGTAACTTCTATATTAGAATATAAAGCTTGGTGTCTTCTCTTTCTAAAAGTTTAGTTTAGTTCGTATATCTGACTATAATGGTAGGGGTGACACAACAATTTCTATGTGACCATTAGAGCTGTTGACTCCACGGGTAAGAATAGCTGTTCGTTCCCAAAAGCGAACAATTAAGCCAGAGTAGTTAATATTTTACTATGATACTGGGATGGTGGAATACTAGTCAATTGAATGTAATACTACGTAAATGTAATACTACGTAATATAATGAAACATTGGTAGTAAGCTTAGCTGAAGAGATTTGTAGGCGAGATATAGTCGCAATAGTACAAAACCGCTCAATCCCAGCTTTGCTACGCGCACATGTTCAAATATTTGTTCCCGTCTACAAATATTTACCGTCCAAGATAAACGTGATTGCTGACTTACTCCAGTTGGGTACCTGAAAAAACATATAACGAATTCCAGGTCAGCACATGAATAGATACGAATCCAAGCGCCCAAAGTGGCTGTCCGGTCAAGTGGAGTTTATTGGATCTTACAGCTAGATTCACAGTCAACTTTAGTCGACTGCCAACCGTCAACGGTTCATTATTCACGAATTCCGAGCAAATATCCGACAAGTGTTCTAAGATATAGCCAAAATGATTTATAATAATTTTTGTTTTACATGAAAACACCATAGCAGCATACTTGCTGAGAAAGAGCCGAACCTGGTCTAACCTACGTACCTCTAGCCGTACCATGCAACTCCTCACAACTCAATAGCACACGCTGTAATATCGCATTTGTATAGGCGTGACAACTCAAAATTAATTTAATATTTCTTTTCTTTCTTTTTTTCTATTCTCTCTTTTCTTTCTTTTCTTTCTTTTCTTACGTTTCTTATTTTTCTTTCTTTTTTTCTTTTCTTTCTTTTATTTCTTTTCTTTATTTTATTTCTTGTCTTTTTTTTCCTTTCTTTCTTTTTGTTTTTATTATATATTTATTTTCTTTCTATTCTTTCTTTTCTCTCTTTTTTATTTTTCTTTTGTTTATATTTTAATTTTTCTTTCTTTCATTTCTTCCCTTTTTTCTTTCTTTTCCATATTTTCTTTCCATTATTTTCTTCTATGGTTGATATAACTGTTGATCATCACTTTATTTATCATAAATCTTACATTCTTCCTGATATTTATACAAGCCGTTAAAGATTTTACAATGTTTTAAGCCATCTTTAAAGGCTTTCAGAGCTCTAAAGACATTATCTGCAAGACAAGTTTAAAAAAAAATCTTTCGTTGAAAAGAAGATTAATAGTTTGCTAATGTTGAATAATTTATACTTCCCCCTTTTAAACTAAGGTGGTAGTTGTACATCAAAGTACCACATACAAAGGTAATGTCAAGTTTCGTAAAATTCGTTTGGGTCGATCTTAGGAACCCTCGGCATTGAAATAGAAAATAATAGAGAATTCTCGAAAGATAAACAACAGAATTGAAGGACCCGGAACACTCGTAAGATAGTGTCAGGCCGCACTTGGATAAGTGTGGTTGAGTATGCCATTGAACAGAATAAAAGCTTTTTGAAAATATAACAGATTTTGTATGAATTCTTAAAGGCAACTTATTCTATGGCAATTCTAAAGGTTTTTACATTTTTTTCTTATTTTTTATACGAAGAATAAAGTAAAATGTTAAGTATACTATTCTTAGATAAACGAAACATTAATAATGTATAATATTGCACAATGCCTTCAAAGCGGCGATGATCAATGGATGATGGAACTGTGGTGTGTACGAACTTGTCCATGTAATGTAAATTACTCCCGTGTTTAGTGTCGTGCCTTTATTGAGGCGTGTCGGGTAGTACACAGTAAAGTTTATACGTAATCAAGTACTGGTATTTATTAGTGGGCTGCTTGTAACAACAAGAGAAACTCTATTTGCATGCACTTCCTTTTATAGATTCTCGCAAGCATACTATTTCGCTTTTTTTTTGCACTTATACACATTAACGCATTTTTTGCACTTATACACATTAACACAAACACCACACCTTTGAATTCTTGTCGCTTTCTTTGACTTTAGGAATCTTATACACAAAAACATAATACTGGCCAAACCTCACATTTATATGGGATATTAAAAAAACATGGAGTTGAATTACTGATATTCGTCTTTAACGAGAGAATGCAGTTGTGGTCTACAGTCTTTAATTTATTATTTTTTTACACACTCATCATGTAATGCATTACTACATGGGTGATGTACGGTGCCTGTCTCGCTAGAAAATCCTGTGTTGAGAGCAGGCACAGTTAGCAACCCACCACTACAAGACGACAGTTCACAACGCAATATGGAAAAAACATGAAAAATAAGTCAATCAACGTCTTAGTTTTCAAAACAATACGAAAGAAAATATAAAATAAAGATATCCAACTTCTTAGTTTACAACTCAAACACAAATTAGAAAAAAAGCCAATCACAATTGTACCATTGGTAATACTCATAAAAAGGATGTTTACAATAAATCTGTCTTGGTTGGTGATCCAAGTCTTGTGTTCAATAATTTATATTGATAGTAATTTGTGTTCTGACTAATGGTCAGTGAAAGTGCATTCTTTAGCTTTGTGCAAAGTGTCCGAAATTTCTTTGCTCAAATGTTGTTTTAGATAAAGGGATAAGTAAACGATGGTAGTGTTATTTGGTTGCAGTTTCGATACCGCCCGTCAGATGTCGGTAGAGTATGTAGATATAAGTTTTTACCATACAGTTAGCGAAGTTTTAGGGGTTTCCATAGATGGAAGAACTTGCACCATGTGACAGAGATAGCATGTCGGCTGTACCCGAATGGTTCCAAGTGCAGCCGGTGCTAGCCGATTCCCAGGTAAGATGCTCACTTCCAGTCGCGTCCCACATTAGAATAACTCATAGCCTCTGATAGAACGAACGTAAGTCTTGCTAGAGATTCATTTTAATTATCTAACGACAGTAAAGTTCTCTAAATCTTGACGAACCTTGGATCTAGTATCACGGGCAGTTTTTACATTGTAAAATAGAGTTCTTTGTTTGAAGAGTTACGTTTGCATTTTTTGGCGTAGTTGCCAGATATCAGACCCTAAACGAAATATGTAATAAAGATCTGCTCTTCTTATATTTCCATGTCATTTTTTATGTGCAAAGACCAATCTTTTAAATGTTATTTCAACCACTACAACTCTGGATTTGGCGGTTGACCTCATACAATTTATTAGTCTTCAGATTATGTTTACGTCAGGAGCATTTTCTTCCGTGACCTCAGCAGCCTGCAAACCTCTACATATCCACTTCACTCCGTATACCCTACACATAATCTTTTTATAATCCCCATACGTACCTACTGTCGGGTTTATATATAATGTATAAAATTCTAATATCTGGAATAAGAATAATATTACTTGTTTTCAGGTAAAGAATTCGGTTAAAAGCACATCGTCACTATTATACAACCATGTTGCTGGATTACTATACAGCCATGTTGTGGCACCTTCCACTCTTATACATCACTATTATACAGCCATGTTACTGGCACCTTCCACTCTGGAACGTGCCACAACATTGCTGTATAATAGTGATGATATGCTTTTAAAGAATTCGGTTAAATATCATCACTATTATAAATCCATGTTGCTGGATTTATTTTACAATCTACTTTATGTGGTCGAGGGGTAAGACTCTCGACAAGCAAGCTGGATGTCGCGGATTCGAATCCCGGCGTGCGCAAGAAAATTGTATTTGATGAATTTGTGTTATTTCACAATTTATTACTTTAAAATAATATATAGTATGCTTTTGGCACGTTCCCGAGTGGAAGATACTCTCAGTATCACCCTGGTGTAAGACCACTATTCGGAATTTAAATGTTGCTTGATATAGCTATGGCTGTTTTCGGTGACCAGATCTGAATAGCCAGGTATTTACCAACTTTCATATTCTCCTTCCCTTCCCCACTACATTCTGCCTCACTAAATACCCCGTTTGGGGGTGTTCTAGTATCATTGTAGCTTCATCAGGGCTATGTAAATACTGTATTACACTTTAATAATCTAAAGTCTAGTAGTAACATGTGTTATCAATACATTAAGCTTAAATGGGTTGCAAGAAATCAGGCTGAGTTCTAATGGAAGAGGTTGTAGGAGTAGGTAGGCGGTTGGGAAGATATTGGTCTTTGTCAAAAGGGAACAACCTAAGTATTGGGTTTCTATTTAGGTTGATTTTATTGTTGATGACTTGGCCATTAATGTTTTTGGCTTACCGTAACTCTAGTGCCTCCAAGTTATCCAGTTTGATCCCTATTGCATTCTTATGAAGTAACCTGACCCCTGTTTTTTTTATTAAATTTATGATCTGTTTCAATGAGATGATTTGCAAATTCGGAGAAGCTGTTACTATGTAGGCATCTAATGGTACGTATACATTTGCCAACTTAAACGCAAACTGAGCCACGAATTACGAGAAAGGACAGAAGCAACTGTTTCACGCCATTTGCGTTGCTTCGTTCCTTTCCCATAAATTGAGGTTCAGTTCGGCAGTTCGGCTCGCGTATGTATACGTAGCATTAGGTGTTCTTTGACCTGGATATTAATATTAAGCGACGTTTTGCCCATATAAAACGCGGGACAATCGATACATTGCATAAAATAAATACTTTAATGGCTTAAACTATCTTTTTTATCCTTCCGGCTTACTAAAAAAATACTTATAGATACTATTGTGTGTATAAAGTGCTGGTTTTGATATCCGAGATTTTTTGTTGCTTTTATTATCATTGATTGTGCAATATAATTTTGATGGCAGAGTTAATAGAAAAATAATTATACATCATTAGAAATCTCTTGCTGAAAATTTCAGTTACGAGTCGCCTCTGATTGAAGAAAAAAATAACTCGAGACTTAAATTATTTCTTATTATTATTTGACTTAAAAAAATCACACAGCATAAACTTTTTAATATAAGTGTGTTTGTCGGAAGTGACTTGCCAGGTAAGTATGTTTTGGTATCTTTTCTAAATAACAAATGTAGATCCTAGGAAATAAATTGTACAGCGCCCTTGAGGTGATTTTTCACAAAAACGGCGCTCTACCAATTATCCATTATTATTAGAACAATCTGTGAATAATTATTTGTTCGAGAAGATTCTCTGCATTTGGATTTTCTCCTTTATAGTTGAGATAAAGCCGAATAATCTCGAATCAATAGTAGACTAAGCCCAAAGGAATCGATACTTCACAGATACCAGAGTTATACAGAAGATAATAATCGAAGCGTTTAGGTTTAATGTTTCATTTGGGAGGTTAGATATCCCGTTGGGAGTTGGGATCAACCCTGGGTTGAAATTATTGTTTCATTAGCCCGTTATGGTATTTGGTTTCAATCATTTGGGTACTACCGCATTTACAGATAACATTTAGTGAGATATGTTTTGATTATTTATCGTTAATAAATATCTTATATTATTTTAATTGAATTCTTTTTCAAATTCTTGTTTATCTTATTGGGAGTTGACTGTATTTACATAATACATTTTTTTAAAGAAAGTCAAACCGAGTATTGTTGATTTATTAAAATCCTATTAAAATACGGGAGTGCAGGCCGATTCAATCAAAAATAATTTAAATACTGAATAGCTAGTTACTTTCACAGCTATATGAAGTGTGCAATATAGCTGTGAATGAGGAATACTTGGAGCAGGTGGATGAATTTGTGTATTTAGGAAGCATGTTTACGAGAGATGCGAAGGCTGACGGAGATATTGAAAGAAGAGTAAATGCAGGTAATTTTATTAATGGAGGACTGAACGCAGTTGGCGCTAACAAAAAATTGTCCAAAGAAGCGAAGTTAGCAGTCCACAATGGAGTGCTGGTACCTACCCTGATGTATGGAAGTGAGGCATGGAACTGGCAAAAAAAGGATGAAAGTAGATTGAATGCTGTTGAAATGAGATCCCTGAGGGGTATGTGTGGTAAAACCATGCATGATCGTGTGAGGAATGTGGATATCCGCAAAGAGTGCAAGGCTGATGTAAGCGTAATGAGTAAGATCAAGAAAGGTACGCTTAGATGGTTTGGGCATGTAGAGCGAATGAGCGAAGAAAGGAGTGTAAGGAGAATATACGATGCAAATGTGAATGGTAGCAGAAGTCGGGGACGCCCGAGGAAGACAGGAAGACATGGCACCACCAAGTGAATCAGATACTTGAGTCGGGCCATGTCAAGAGTCAGAACAATAGAAGAGTATGTATGAGACGATGTATGAATGTGAATGAGGCAAGAAGTATGTGCCAAGACCGAGTTGTTTGGCGGTCCGTCCTCTCTCCCTACCCCTGCGGGGAAACGGCGTGATGGTTAGTTAGTTAGTTAGTTATTTCCTGCTACCCATCTCCCCTTCCTCTCGCTTCTGTCGGTCCTAAATAAGTACCCCAATAATAAATGATGCTATTGTCTCACTTACTTTGTCACTTTACACTGAAATAAAAAATTAAAAAAATGTTTTAAACCTTTTTACTTTAATTTATAGACATTATCAACACGTTTCGGTTTTAAATTTTCCGATTGTTCATCTGGATGAATTTGTGTATTTGGGAAGTATGTTTACGAGAGTTGAAAAGGCTACTAAAGATATTTAAAAAATGGTAAGTGCAGAAAACGCCATTAACGAAGGACTGAACGCAGTTGGCGCTAAAACAAAATATCCAGCAGTCCACAATGGGTGCTGGCACCTACCCTGACGTGTGGAAGTGTAGCATAGAACTGGCAGAGAAAGGGTGAAAGTAAACTGAATGCTGTAGAAATGAGATCCCTGAGGCGTATGTGTGGTAAAACTATATTTGATGTGAGAAATGTGGAGATCCGAAAAGAATGCCCGGCTGATGTAATGAGATGGCGTAATGAGTAAGTGTGACAATAATCACGTTAACATCTCCGGCATCTAGCTCAGAATCATACTTAAATATATTGCTGTTCTTATACTTACCAATTCGTATGTTCTGCCTTCTCGCCAATTCGTGTCGCTTGGGTGGGGACTAGGGAGGTGAATTTAATTAAGAACATCTAATAATTATAAGTCTCGATTTTAATAGGGTTTGTCAAGTGTTAATACTTAATCTAAATTATACTTAGATCTACTTACATCTATAACTTAACTAGTTGTCATATGGGTCGGATTACTTCTTCACTATTCGCATTGTCATTGTTCACTGTAGCTACACTGTTGTCACTGAGTTGATTCTGTTCGATGGCCTTAGTAAGGCCGAAGTCCTAGGTGGCAGCTTCTGCAGTTCTGCAGCTCAGGCCCTCCCGGCCGCGTCTGGTCACCGCACTTTCTTCGCCTCCCGCCCAACATTACGTCGCCGGGCGGAGGACAACACTTGAAAATCACTTTCTCTAACTCGACTGTAACTTCTTCATACGCCGCCCAGATCACACCGCTGGGCGGGGAGCGCGTACTTCACCACCACTCCTGTCTCGATCTCCTCTCTCTCCCGCCTCGATCTTGACTGTCCTTCTTTCTTGAGCTCGTAGGATCTGTCGCCCTACCCCGCACTTCTCACTTCTTTCTTTACAACCCCAGTCTGTCAACACTTTCTTTGTCTTTGGGCGCACACTGCGGGAAATACTCAGTTTAACGTTCAAATTTATTTGTGACGAAATTTGATTCGTCACAATACCCTCTTCGTTACAAAAGAAAATTATGGTTTTCTACAAACATAATTTTCTATTTATCTTTTCCCATATGACAACCTTCTTATCTCTAAACATGGTAAATCTTAAATTACAAACAATTCAATATTCTAAATTTAACATTTCTTATCATTACTTATCGTCATCATTTTTTTATCTTTTTCATCATATCTCATTTTCAACGACAATCCTTTTCGCTACACGCTCTTTCAAACCCACAACAAAACCTTAGAGTAATAATACAAAACTCAAGTCAAAACATTTGGCCTATCAATATAAAATAACATGAAAACAATAAAAGTGACAATAAAACATATTAAAATCAACGATGAATACTAACATCTCGACTAACATAAACACTTTTTTATTTTAACCAAGCAGACACTTGAAGATATAAACCTTTCAATTTTTGTTTACAAATTTCTTCCCAAGCATGTGACCAAAAACTAATGACAAGATTTTAAAAGAAAACATGAAATGACAACATTATTAATGACAATATTATTAATGACAACATAAAATTTTCAAAGAATCAGGATAGGGAAGGAGTTGGGAATTCATACCTACCACTTCAGTTTAATCTCCCCTCAGTTCTGCTGGCATGTCTGAAGTATAATAGAATTCCATACTTACATACGCATAACTCCTTATCAATACACGTTGATCACTTAAACCTAAACCTTAGTTGTACTTTGCAAAAGAGGCCGTTACTAATCTTTATTCACTCCTCATTTACCTAAATCTATTAACGCCTACATCGTCGATAACAAAAACAAGAAATCTGGTGTACATACATAGTACATCTGAAATGAAATGAATGATAAAAAACTAAACAATATATGGTAACAGAGTTGTAGTGTATCTCCCGACGTGATACACAATGGAAATTTGAGCGCCAGATAGTTTCTATTACACGGAGAAACCACCAAAACCGGATACTCTGTCTCTCATTCAACCGCTTTTAAGATGCAACCTCAACATGTCACATTTTATCATTCCTGCTGGCTAATGCTTCAATGCATCATCCCATTTTATTTAAATTTTTCGCACTTTTACATATTTTACGGTCTTTTATCACGCGCGCAAAATTCTTTTCAGATATCGAGACTTTTAGGTACACACATACTAATTTCAACGAACGCGCGTATTTGTTCCACTCAAATCATGGAACGTTCAGTGCTCGCTTTTGTTTTCGCATTTTCGCTTGTGGACGCACTTCTACCAATACCGGTCTTTTATCACGCATGCAGACTATTCAGATATGGAGACATTTAGGTACTCTCATAGTAATTTCGTCAAACATGCATATTTGTACCACTCAAATCGTGGAACGTTCAGTGCTCCTTTACGTTTCCGTTCGCATTTCACATTTTTTAACTTGTGAACGCACCTCTACCAACACCGGTCTTTTATCACGCACGCAGATTACTTTTTAGATATGGAGACATTTAGGTACTCTCATACTAAGTTCATCAAACGTAAGTATTTGTACCTCACAAATCGTGTCGGTGGTAAGTGCTCCAATTCGTAACTAACGCAGTTCGTCATCACATTCGCACGCGCCCTTTTATTTTCTCATCTGCGCAGACTACTATCCGAAACATTGCGAGACTTTAGATACAAGCTAATGTACGGTTTCGCCGAACGAAGATATTTGTTTTTCTCAAATCGCGTTAAGTGAATGCGCCTAACCCTTTCTCTCCCCTCTCTATCGGTCGCCTTCTGCCATCAATTTTTAATTATCGGATTTTTACCGAACACATAAAATTGATCGAAATTGTGGTATGAAAATGAATTTCTCCGAATGACATATAGAAAATACATTGTTATTCTTATGCCGTTCATACACAGCAATTCTAGATTTGCTGATTCAGCTCACCTCACCTCTTTGATTTGATGACCTTTGTCAACGGGACAAATATATAATCCTTACTCGGGGTCAAACACCCCTGCCTAAAACTCAACACAAAATGAACTCGAATGGGTACCCTAAAATCACTATCATTAATACATTTTAACAACAAAAAAATTAGCCACTTGACATCTCCGGACTTACTTGTTTTCTAAAAAATATAACATTCCTGAAAATATCTATCGGTGATGAGAGGATTAACGATCTCCAGGTACCTACAGTCCCGAATGTGTCAAAATGAGAATTTGTTTTATAATGATTTAACTGCCCCCCGACAAAAAATAGCACTTGACATGCATCTGACTTTATCACAGAACATTTGTTTACGCTATACAAAAAACGAAACACCCAAACAACGGTATGTAACTCGAGACAAAACATGACAAGGGCGAGAAACAGTGCAGAAGATTAAATATAATAAGAACATGCAAATATTTACCTTGTTTTCAGGGATGGGTTTTAAGAATGTCAATAACATTAGTGATAGATATAATAAAATATCTAAAACCGCTTTACATTGGGCGCCATTGTGACAATAATCACGTTAACATCTCCGGCATCTAGCTCAGAATCATACTTAAATATATTGCTGTTCTTATACTTACCAATTCGTATGTTCTGCCTTCTCGCCAATTCGTGTCGCTTGGGTGGGGACTAGGGAGGTGAATTTAATTAAGAACATCTAATAATTATAAGTCTCGATTTTAATAGGGTTTGTCAAGTGTTAATACTTAATCTAAATTATACTTAGATCTACTTACATCTATAACTTAACTAGTTGTCATATGGGTCGGATTACTTCTTCACTATTCGCATTGTCATTGTTCACTGTAGCTACACTGTTGTCACTGAGTTGATTCTGTTCGATGGCCTTAGTAAGGCCGAAGTCCTAGGTGGCAGCTTCTGCAGTTCTGCAGCTCAGGCCCTCCCGGCCGCGTCTGGTCACCGCACTTTCTTCGCCTCCCGCCCAACATTACGTCGCCGGGCGGAGGACAACACTTGAAAATCACTTTCTCTAACTCGACTGTAACTTCTTCATACGCCGCCCAGATCACACCGCTGGGCGGGGAGCGCGTACTTCACCACCACTCCTGTCTCGATCTCCTCTCTCTCCCGCCTCGATCTTGACTGTCCTTCTTTCTTGAGCTCGTAGGATCTGTCGCCCTACCCCGCACTTCTCACTTCTTTCTTTACAACCCCAGTCTGTCAACACTTTCTTTGTCTTTGGGCGCACACTGCGGGAAATACTCAGTTTAACGTTCAAATTTATTTGTGACGAAATTTGATTCGTCACATAAGATTAAGAAAGGAGCGCTAAGATGATTTGGGCATGTAGAACGATTTAACAAAGAATTAATAAGAAAAGCGCGTAAGGAGAGTATATGTCACAAATGCGAATGGCAGAAGAAGTCAAGACACGCCATGATCTAGTGAACCAGATAATTGAAGAGTATGTATGAGACAATGTATGAATGTGAATGAGGCAAGAAATGTGTGCCAAAACCGAGTTGTTTGGCGGTCCGTCCTCTCTGCCTACCCCTACAGAACGGCATGATAGTTAGTTTTTTTTGGTTGCATCCCAACCTTCTTCTGAACAGTATTATTATAAATTAACTTAAAATAGTTAAATCTTATAAAGTGGTAAAAAACAAAATAACATTTTTTCATGTTTAATTTCAGTTTTTCACTTACGTTGAAATTCAAATCTTTTAACTAATCTTCAACATACACACCTTTTAACTAATCTTTAACATACACATATTTTATCTAATCTTTAACAAACACATTCTTAACTAATCTTTACCGTACATATCTTTGAACTAATCTTTAACATGCACATCTTTTAACTAATAACTAGTGGACCTTAAAATGCTTCGCTTTTGCTAATGTCTTTCTCGAGAGTCTCAGACTTTCTCTTCCATTCACATTTATATATCACAATACTACTGTTGAAAACTACACTACGATGACTTTAAATCGACTCGACTCGATCTAATCTCATTCCTGAGCAGACGTATTCAACTGCACGGAATATAGTTATAAGAAGGCTATAATAACATACCTCAATCACAATAATCAATGTTAGGCATTATAAAATTCGTCTGCGTGGGTTCTTTATCACATTTTACTACATCTAAGCTATTTACTCGAGATATCTTATAGTGTTAGCAATCATATGTATTATTTTATTAAAAAATATTATTTCTTATCCAAAAGTATCATTAAATCTCTGACAGCCCTGATTTATTAATGCCAAATTGCGATACCTGCCAAGCTATTCCAAGTAGAATTAATTTTGAAGGTTTGAACTCACTACTAATTACTCTACTATAAAATTTTGCTAGATTATACATGTTATCAAATCACTTTTTTATACACATTAATATTCTGTTCAAATAAAATATTCTATGTTACCTTAATAGAATTTATTTTATATTAATTACTATTCATTATAATAAATACCTCATACCTCGATTTATGTCAGGTCTTATACAAACCTAGTATTCATTCAACTATTATTACACTAGTAGATATTTCTTTTACAATAAAAGATATCAATTTTTTTGGACCACTTTAATTTTAATTGCACTCTACCGGTTTTGGAAGCACCCTTCCTTCGTCAGGAGAAGAAGTTTTTAATACCTATTTTGTTCTGAGTGCAATTAAAATTAAAGTGGTCTAAAACAAATTGATATATTTTATTGTAAATTATGACGAGCCACAAAGTAAATGCTTATTACAAATAGATATTTTTTTAAATTATGTACTGTCTCACTGCACTTCTATTAACAACTGTATCACTTGCAATAAAATTTTTGTGTACACAATAATTGTTCTGTAATGTATTACTAATATTCTCCTGTGTACCACTGTATGTTTATAACCCGATTATTGTGAAAGCCATTTTATGGCGTTTAAATAAATAAATAAATAAACAATATGAACATACTGTACATAAAAAAACCTTACAGAAGAAATTCTTTAAATGATAGTGAAAACTTAATCAAAATCCGTTGGGTAGATTGGAAGAACTAAGCGAACAAACAGACAGACGCGCATAGCGATTTTATTTTATACTATTTAGATTTGATTAGATTTTGTAACTTCACATAATTTCAAATATATTCTAAGCAAGCTTCATAATGAATTCCCGCTACGTTTGCAAACTTAGAACTTGATACAACATTTATGTGAAATCCATTCAAGAAGTTAATCAGTAACGTTTCCTATGGATGGTTGATATGGTAACTGCTAGTTCAGTAAATCCACCGCATGAATAGCTAGCTGCTGCAGAGATGAGGGAGTAATTTGCCCAGATTACCTGGTGTTACTCAGAGTTTCTATGGAGAATTACGTAAACATAATATAAGTTAAGCTTCGTATTGCGAAGCGAAGCAAGCGAACAGAGTTCATGAATTGGTTGAATGTTTTTGGCCAAAGGGATTTTTTATTTGTGAAAAAACAGTGATTCTAGTAAAATTTCACAACATTTACAAATAATGACATACATACGAGTACATTAATCAATCACATAATTAATGATATTCTTTGTAACAATAAATTATAAGAAATATTTAGTCGCCCGAAATAATAATACGAATTGAAAATATCTCCCGAGTAAAAATAAATGCCGCCAACGGGAATTGAACCCGTGCCCTCTGATGTCTGGTCAGGTGCTCTGAAACCACTGAGCTATGTCCGCTTATTTCCAACCCGCCAAATGCTTCAATATGTACTAGTACCTACCTCAAACAACAATTTTACTGCTTATTATATTTTTTCCACCTGTAAACAACCAACTTTATTTTTGTAGGAAAGGCTTTGTTAGTGCTAAATTTCGCACTAGATGGCGTCGAGACATATTATATCTTCTTTATTGGTGAAATATTTTTGACTTGTCAAATATTATTATTTTTTTAAATGATAAACTAATGTTTATAATAAAAAGGTTTTATGCATAGCATAAAGGATAACAAATAATTATACTAAGCCACCCAGCGAGGCCAACATTAACTATGAAATGTAAAAAAATATTGTAATAATAAAAAAAAAAAAACGTAATTACAGGCTGTTTTCTGATAAAATTTTTGTAAATTCGTATTCGTGACAATACATTAGTATCTATACATAAATATTATAAAACAAAGTCACTATCCACTGTCTATTTGTGCGTTTTGATCTTCTAAACCATGCAACGGAGTTTGATATGGTTTTCATTATCATTTAGAGAACTTCTTCCGGAAGGTTTATATATAATACATAAAAGTAGAGAAAATTAGAGTAACGCCAGGTATACGTCAGCTAGTAAATTATAAATGAATTATGACAGTATGTAAATTATTAAAGATAAATTATTTTGATTATTTAATAAAATGATATAAAAAAATCAAATTAATTCATATTTTAGTCCTTTTCTAGGCATATTTCCAATAAACCGCTCTGTTTTTCCCAGAAATCCATTACTTAACCCTTCCCCTTTGTTCACCTCCCACTCCAACCCCTAGAAATATGTATATTCAGAAATATGGATCAGATTATGTATCTTATTAGGCAGATTTTTAATATTCTCCTGATGAAGAAAGGGTACTTCTGAAACCGGTTGTGGCATTAAAATAAAGTGGTCAAAAACATGTATGTGTTTATATTGTATTATATTGTATGGCAAACCACAAAGTTAGTACTTTTTACAAATATGGCTTATTTTATATTCTCAGAATAATTAAGACCTTTTTAAATAATTAATCTGTTAAAAAATTTATCTCTGCTTTAACGCTCTGGTATAATTTTCCAAAAACCACACAGTGATGTAAACGATGCATTTTTTTTGCTTGCAATCAAATTTAAAACCCCGCTTTGAATGGGACATATTTGAAAACAAAGGCGTTCAAAATACAACGATAGAAATATCGTTTCGTCCAACGGTGCAATATGTTCGCATTCACTTCCCAAGGGACCGAAATTCATGAATTTTTAAATACGTTATCACACATTTTCCCTGGCTTTCCACGCATGCAGATTTAAATTAAAAAATCAAGGTTTGCTGAAAGGTCAACAATAAAAAAGAGCTTTTTTGATATTTAATATTTTATTTGAGAAGTGTACTCAGGTCCTAAGAATTTCACATGGATCAAATAGTCATTTCTCAATTTGAGAGAAGATTACAGTTTTCCTGTAATTCGTCACAGAAAAAACGAGAATTTTTCGACACCTCTGAAAAACAGAATGAGTAACCCAGAGAGTGGAAGAAAAAGATCTTGAATAGAGCATATAATTTTTTATTTTATTTAAATTTTTCCCTTTTTCTATCTACGTATCCATTAGACATGGGTACATTCATTCACTGTAGTGAATCGATTCCGTCTGATTCTTCTCGTCTTGTGAATGTATTCGTTTAATTCATTCATTCTTTCTCGCCCATATCTAGTATCCATATCTTACATAAACTATTTTTAAGCACATCTAGGATTCTTGTCATATTTTCTTCAAATAGTTTTAATTTAAATAATAAAAAAGAAAACAATTTGTTTAAAGTCACTTTATTGATAATTTAAAGTCTACCGGTTTCGGTACCTCCTAATAATAATAATAATAATCAGTAGGATTTATAGGCCCTGTTGGAAGTTCTACCGAGCCGAACCCTCTGATATGAAAATATCTGGATACGGTGAATTATTTTCCTTTGTATTTATTTTTTGTTTTGTATTTATTTTGGTTATATAATGCACTTGCATAATGTTGAATGACTAGATGATAATTTGTGGAAAAGTGAGAGTAAGGGTTTAGTTATTCCTATGGGGAAGATTTAACCCGGACATAAAATCGGAAGTAGTAATAAAAAAAATTATTATTAATAATTATTATTAATAATTATTATTATTAGCATTTATTATTTATGGATGATATAAAATTATTTTCGAATTCTAACAAAATTAAGAGAAAATGATCGAGGTTGTTAAAAACTTTTCAGATGATATCAAAATGACTTTTGGTTTAGATAAATGTAGAACGATCCATATAGAGAAAGGAAAAATTGTAGATGGGGACGAGAGTATATTTAGAAATTTCCAAATTACTAGTATGAAAAGGGATGAGGTTTATAAGTATTTAGGATACCCACAATCAAATAGATTAGACCATACTAGTATTAAAAATGATATTAGGATTAAATTTCAATCTAGGATCAGGTAAATTTTAAAATGCAATCTATCTGCTAAAAATTTAGTAAAAGCAATAAATACTTGGGCAATACCTCTATTAACGTACTCATTTGGCATAATTAAATGGTCTAATACAAATTTAGATAAATTAGAAAGATTAATTAGAACTACGCTACCAAAGTTTAATTGCCATCATCCAAATTCAGCTATAGAACGAGTTAATTTACCTAGAAATTTAGGAGGTAGAGGTATAGTCAAAATAACTTCTTTGAAACATAATCAGGTAGAAATGCTAAGAACTTTTTTCCATAGGAAAGCTCATAGCTCAGAAATGCACAAAATAATTAGCAAGGCAGACCGCATCCCAACCAGGAATTATTAGATTCCTGGTCAAATAAAATTTTACCCGCAAAACACTTCAATTATCTCAACCAAACGTATGTTGACAAATCTTCGTCAAACAAATGGTTGAGTTTTGGAGAGTTGAGCGCAAAAATAGAAGGATTTATGCTTGCCATTCAGGATAGCGTCATTAATACTAAAAATTATAGAAAGCATATAATCAAAGATACTAATCAAATTGATGATTTGTGTAGAAAATGTTTGGCTTTTCCGGAAACTATAGAACATATTATATCGGGACGTTCTATATTAGCACCGTCCGAGTATACATTTAGGCACAATCAAGTTTAAAAATAATTCACCAAAGTTTGGTAACTAAACATAACTTGATTGACTTCCGTAATATAGTACCATATTATGAATACGAACCAAATTCATTTATAGAAAACGAATTTTATTAAATATATTATGATAAAACTATACTAACAGACCGAACGATTAGTCATAATAGACCCGATATAGTTTTACATGACAAAATTAAAAAAAAAACTTTTATCATTGATGTCGCTATTCCAAATTCCTGTAATATTCAAAAATCTGTTAATGAAAAAATAAGAAAATACACAGATTTAGGAAATGAAATAAAAAGAATTTGGCACTCTCAGACTATAAAAATATTACCATTCGTTATTTCGGCTACTGGCATTATACTTAGCTCTCTCATTAAAAATTTAGGCGTATTAGATCAATCAAAAAATGTATATATATAAAGATGCAAAAGTCGGTCATTTTGAATACATGTAGGACTACGAAAGATTTTTAAAATATTTATGTTGAGGGATCAGTAGGATTTATAGGCCCTGTTAGAAGTTCTACCGAGCCGAACTCTCTGATATGAAAATATCTGAAGTCGGTGAATTATTTTCCCATTTGATCTCTGGTGATTTGACGTGTTGTTCTTGTATTGTTTTGTATTTATTTTGCTTATATAAATACTTATTATAATGCACTTGCATAATGTTGATTGACTAGATGATCATTTGTGGAAAAGTGTGTGTAAGGGTTTAGTTTTTCCCACGGGGAAGATTTAACCCGGACATAATATCGGAAGTTTAAAAAAAAAAAGAAAAAGAACACCTAAGATGTCTAACCAGTTCGGGATTTTCAGAATTTGCAGAACATCTAATTAATAAAGATCACACTTTTAACCGTGACACGGGTATTAAAGTCCTACACGAAAATGAGACAGCTTTACGACTTCAATTTGGAAGCGTTGGAAATATAAAAAAAATCAGTTAATTCAAATGCTGATATCATCAATAATCAATTAAATTTAACATTCAGCCCTATAATAAGTATGTTTCCCGTTACCCCAAACTCCCCACCCCCACTTCCCTCCCGCAACTGACACTGTCTCTCTCTGTTTTTCTATCTCTTTCTCTCTTAACTATTGGTTTATATATATGTGTATTATCCTGTATTTGTTAGTATTTTTATAACAGTCCTGATGATGGTACGGAGGTACCGAAACCAGTAGACTTTAAAATATCAATAAAGTGACTTTAAACAGAGTGTTTTCTTTTTTATTATTTAAAATGTCAAGTCACAATGTGTTTGCTTCTTTTGAAAAAAAAATGTTTCAATTTACTTTGATGGTCGGTTAATACGTAAGGAACAAAGTATAAGACGCTAATCAAAATAAACATAGGTACATAATATCCCCGAAAAACTTGATCCTTTCAATTTAATTCAAACGTAATTTGAATTTGAATTTATAATGCAGTGAATTTAAAAAACATATGTGTAAAGTTATTCATATTATTAAAGGAATTATTAACTTATTAATAAGTTAATAATTCCTATTTCAATTATTTACCTATGCAGCAAGGCATTTGAGAGACCCGGTGGGTGCATTTCTTTTAAAATAATATATATTTATTTTTTTATATAATCGTACTTGGGCAACCCTAAGCTCATACAGAAACGGTAAAATCATTGGAGTTGTTCATTGTGAAGTGTAGTTCTACGTATTAGTTCCTATGATAAAGAAAACAATGGATTGGTATTACTTCATACGAAGTTGTTTTTGTGCTACTTGCATGGATTATTAAATACCTCATAACAAATTTAGCAAGATAACCCTAAATATTCAAGATGGCTACCCCCTAACCCGCCGTAGAGTCGATTCGAAACAATGTAAGAGATTCGTGACTTGGGTGTAATATTCGATGAGAACTTGACATTCATTGCACACATTTGCGATATAACCAATAATGCTTTGTTTCCTTTGCAGAACTTTAATTGATTTAAAGTTCTTAGTTTGTATGAAACCGCTCTATTAGTTAGAAATCAAGTGGAATAAGCTACTTCAAAAACATCAATTTTAAACATGTCCCGAAATTCTCTAGCCACCCCCCCCCCCATGAAATTTATTTTTCTGGGGACAAATTTTATATTTCTTGAAATTCTCTAGCCACCCTCCCCATGAATTTTTTTTATTTTCTGGGGACAAATTTTATTTTTTTGAAATTCTCTAGCCACCCCACCCACGAAATTTTTTTATTTTCACGTAAAAACATCAATTTTAAACATGTCCCACCTAACAGCAAATTCGGCTACTTTACGCTACCTTATGTATGAGAAACGGCGATATTAGGTCAAGATCCGTTGGCAACACTGAATTACGAATGGAAATTTCCGTACGTTTGCGCCGGCACAAACAAACTGTATGCAATAGCTGCGTTCCACATGACGTCATTAGGTTTTTTCCATTCGTTTTCTCCGAACGCGCGGGCTCGCATTCGGAACGTGCGTAAGGAATTTGTTCCGTTCGGAACTAAAACGAACGTGTGCGGCAGTTAATGTATTTTCTACTGATTCCGTGCATTCGGATGTCCGAATACGGAAAACGAATTCGGAAATCGAATACGAAAAACGTATGTATGCGCCTTAGGTATATAAATTTTAAGCCCAAAATTCCAATCGAGTACATTAATAATGTCAGTTTGATGAATCAATTGCACATAATAATGCTGTCTGACAGGAGAAATATGTCAGACCTGGTTGTATTTCAGTCATTAATAACTCAATTGTTCACCCTGCCATTGTCGCCACTACAAAATTCCTTTTACTTGAACCGACTAGGAACACAAAAAAAAATGAAAAATCCTTCTGCAATAAATACACAACCATCTAGGCAACAAGTGTGGGGGTACTATTAGTATATTTATTGATACCATTTATAGAATTAAGCATAATCTATACTAGCATTTTGTTGAATCCTACAAATTAAAGTAGTTTTACTGATTTGTCTTATATGTAGTACTGTTCTAGTTTCTATTTTGTTTTATGTTACTTAGCAGTAGTTTCACTTTTATTGTTTTATATTTATGTAGTTTAGTTTTCATTCTCACAAGACTTGTAATCACAGTTTTATATTTCTGTGTTCATAGATCCATTTCGGACCTAATTTATAATGGATTACATCTAGATACTGTCATTATTTCCTTGATATTCTCCTACGTACACAGCATCATGTATCATTTTCATGTAAAAGTCTTTTTAGACTTATAAATAAATAAATAGATACTATTAATAATTATTGTATCGAAACAATCCAATATGCATACTACCACCAAGATAAAATTGTCATGATGCCTTATACGCCGTACCTGACCAAAAACTATTTCTACCATAAGTCACTACTCGTAGAAAATGTAAAAATATAAAAAATGTGTATATTTTATTTTTATTTATGTTTTGCATGAATACCGCTAAAGTGTCCCAACTGCTCCAAATCGTCTGGAGCCAGTGAAACTACGGTATACCCGATTGGGGTATGTTGTGAGGCTGAAGGTAGTAGGGAAGGCAAAGAGATGGGAATAGGAAATAAGTATTGGCTATTCAGATGTGGTCACTAAACACTGCAACTCTGGAACGTGCCGCAAATATACTATAAATTAATTAAATTAATCAATTGTGAAGCAACACAAATAAATCAAATAAAATTTACATGCGCACGCCAGGATATGAACCCTCGATCTCCGGATTACTGTCGAGTCAATCTCAAATCGCAAATTCGTCGATCTTCCGCCATATTATACAAAGTTAGAAATCTTTTGCAGTCCGCCATATTACAAATGTTTTTCATATGTTTTTATGCGTTAAGACGAGACAATACCCTACAACAAAGCCAGAATCTAAACGACGTAAGTAAAGCAGCCGTTCATAAAAATATACGACGAGCGGCCCTTGTGTATTGGACAGAGCTGGAGTTTAATTTTCACCATGAAATCTCTAAATTAAAGTGGGGATCTTAACGACATAAGTGATGAAGTCGTGTAAAAACACTATTCGGCGCGTGGTCCGGCGTAATGGATATACTAAATAATATAACTTGTTTCAAGAGATATCTC